>NC_082687.1:7355143-7655143 GCF_949987515.2 Delphinus delphis | reverse complement strand
AAGGATTAAATAATAGGTATAAGGCCTTAACCCAGTACTTAGCGCACAACAAGTACTCAAACAATGTTGACTCTGATTACTGGTATTAGTAATACTACTAGTAGTTTCAGCTGATAGAGGTCACTCATTGTTCACTGTCTCAATAAGAATATAACAGGTGGGTGATTAAATGATGTCATATCCAGCAGAGTTAAGATTTTTGAGTCTCCTGGCTTCCAGTCTTCGTTTTATCACTTGCAAGCTGTGTGACTTTAAGCAAATTGCACAACCTCTCTGTGTAATGAAAATGGCACCTACCTCACAGTGTGTTGTGAGTATTAAATGAGTTTATCCATGTAAAGAACTTGGCATAATGTGTGCCATAGACTAAGCCCTGAAACATTAGCTCCTTCTCTGTTCACGTCCTTCATTTTATCTTTCTTATGTTATTATTATTACTTTCTTTTTGCGGTATGCGGGCTTCTCACTGTTGTGGCCTCTCCCACTGTGGAGCACAGGCTCCGGACGCGCAGGCTCAGCGGCCATGGCTCACGGGCCCAGCCGCTCCGCGGCATGTGGGACCTTCCCGGACCGGGGCACGAACCCGTGTCCCCTGCATCGGCAGGCGGTCTCTCAACCACTGGAAGCCCTGTTATTATGCTTGTTACCTGACTTTTACTACTGTGAATAGTGTCAATATCCTGAAAGGATTGCCTCTTCCAGGTACAGAGTCATGTCAAAGTGTTCAGGGCTGAGAAACACTTGCAGGTCAAGGAGTCAGGAAAAGGTATCGAGTTAAAATTCTCGGAAAAGTATTTTTCTTCAACCAGAAGTGACAAGTTTAGGTCAAAGAGAAATTCCTGAGAAGGTACTAGGGGACCTCCTCCTCCTCTACATATTCACAGAAATAGTCCAGGATGTGGCTTATTGCCTCACCTGAAGGGTGGGTTTCCCTGCCCTCCTGGGCTGCAGTCAGCTCTGAGTCACAGCTGTGTCACCCCCTCCTCCCAGCCCAATGCCACTTCCTGAGGCTGGGGAGGATTTTCCTCCAACAACTCCTAGGCCTGCAATGACCTTGCTATTTTAAAGGGACACCGGAGGCAGGATGATGTTGTGAAACGCAGCTCCAGCTCAGGATACAGGGACTTTGGCTCCTGGCCCTAACTTCAGCCCTGATTTATCAGTTGACCTTGGGCGAGTCATTATCTTTTTGCCACTTCATTTCCATTAAGTGTAAAGCAGAGAATGACGTCTACCCTTCTGAACTCATAGGATCATTTTGAAGATTCCATAACAACATATGCAGATACCTTTACACATTTAAAACATTCTTATTTACCTGTGTAATACAATTTAGTGTGATGGAGAAAGCAGGGGCTTGGAGATGAAAAGACCTGAGGTCTAATTTCAGTGCTGATACCTGCTAACTTTGTGACCTTAAGTCAATCCCTTACTTTCTTTGAGTCTCATTTTCCTCATTGGTAAAATAAATATAATGATTACCTCTTGGGTGGTTGTGAGTGTTAAATGGAATGAAACTTCTGCAAAATATTTGTTTTTCTTTTTCTCTAATGACTATGTCCAGGTTTTTTTCAAAAATAAGCCTTTTCCCTTCTTATTTGGTTCACTA
This sequence comes from Delphinus delphis, assembly GCF_949987515.2. Lineage (NCBI taxonomy): Eukaryota > Metazoa > Chordata > Mammalia > Artiodactyla > Delphinidae > Delphinus > Delphinus delphis. The sequence continues at coordinate 7,653,534 of NC_082687.1, read as the reverse complement.
AAATTTGTATACGTGTGATATGGAGTATTTCTTATTCCTTTTCCAGAATTGTACATGTATACGTGTATACACGTATATATACATATATATTTATTTATATACACATATATAAAGTATATTTATAAAACTACTTCAGCTTTCCTGGGATTTCTTAAGTATATATGTTCACTTATCAATATAAAAATATATTTTACTGAAGTGTTTATGTGTATGTGATGTGCTTCTCATATATCTGTATCTACCTATTAACCAGGGGATAGATATAACACATCGCGCACACAGTATATAAAGCGTATGTATATAATGACACAACTCATAGACAGTTTTATAAACATAGTCTTAGTATATGTGCTGCCGCAGCGAGCACTATAAATACAGTCTTAGTATATGTGCTGCCGCAGCGAGCACTATAAATACAGTCTTAGTATATGTGCTGCCGAAGCGAGCACTATAAATATAGTCTTAGTATATGTGCTGCCGAAGCGAGCACTATAAATACAGTCTTAGAAAACAGTCCATTTAATGCTTCATGGGTCGCCTCTAGATCCTAGCACAATGAGTGACACACAGGAACCTTTTAGTAAATTTAGTAAATGTATTTAGTAAACGTATTCTTTTTTTAAGTAATAAACTAGTATTCTATAAGGACCTAATGTGTTTCTATTTAAAATGCAAATTTGATTATTATTCATAATTCTCCATCTTAAATTCCTACCCAAATTGCCTACTCTCACCTAGTCAGCCTTCTATATTTAGTTTAAGAAATATTCTACTAACATAAATATTAACTTTTAGGTTCTTGAACATGTTCCTAGTAATAGAAGTTAATATCAGTGGAATGTATTATTTAATAGATTAAGAATTCATGGTTATATTTTAACTCTTTCCCAAGGAACGTGGAAAAACCAGGTCTTATGAAATTGCTATATTTTGTGTTCTATTTGATAGGGACACAAATTCCTTGAATTAAAATTCATTTATTTATTTTTCTTAGTATGAGCATAGAATAAATTTTGGTTTCTGATTACTAAGTCTCAAAATTATCTTTAAATTCAGCTTCTTATGACTTTTTTTAAAAATTAAAAAACTTTTCCCCTTTTACAAGTTTTATTTTTTCATTTAAAGTTATCTCCATTTATCATGTTATACATTTTATTTTTTGAAATTTTTGTTTTCTTTTTAATTTTACAAACAATACACATTCGTTGCAGGCAACTAGGAATACATAAAAGCATAAAGTAAAAATTAATAATCACCCGTAATCTGCGGCCCCCAGATATAACCATCATTGGTATTTTGGTTCATTTTCTCCCAGTGACTATATATATTTTTAATTGAAGTATAGTTGACCTACAACACTATGTTAGTTCCATGTGCCCAACATAGTGATTTAATATTTCTATACATGACAAAATGATCATCACTATGATATATCTGGTTACCACTTGTCAGTATACAAAGATATTACAAGATAATCGACTATATTCCCCATGCTGTACATTTCATCCCCATGACTCATTTATTTTGTAACTACAAGTTTGTGCCTCTTAATCTCCCTCACTTATTTCATCTATCCCCCAACCCCCTTCCCCTCTGGCAACCACCATTTTTTTCTCTGTATATATGAATCTGCTGTTTTGCTATGTTTGTTCATTTGTTTTGTTTTTAAGATTCCACATAAAAATATAATCATACAGCATTTGTCTTTTTATGTCTGACTTATTTCACTCAGCATAATACCCTGTAGGTCCATCCATGTCACAAATGGCAAAATTTCATTCTTTTTATGGCTAATATTCATATATATATATATATATCTGATATATATGTGATATACATATATATCACATCTTCTTTATCCATTCATCTATTGATAGACACTTTGCTTCCATATCTTGGCTATTGTAAATAATGCTGCAGTGAACATAGGGTGAATATATCTTTCTAAATTAGTATTTTTGTTTTCTTCAGAAAAATATGCAGGGGAGGTATTGAAGTATCCTATGGTAGTTCTATTTTTAAGTTTTTGAGGACCCTCCATACTGTTTTCCATAGTGGCTGTACCAATTTATGTTCCCACCAACAGTGCACAAGCGTTGCCATTTCTCCGCATCGTCACCAACACTTGCTACTTGTCGTCTTTTTGCTAATAGCCATTTTGACAGGTGTGAGGTGATATTTCACTGTGGTTCTGATTTTCATTTCCCTGATAATTAGTGATGTTGAGCATCTTTTCATGTGTATGTTGGTCACCTGTATGTCTTCTTTGGAAAAATGTCTATTCAGGTCCTCTGCCCATTTTGTAATTTTTTTTTAATGTTGAATTGTATGAGTTCTTTATATATTTTTGGATATTAACATCTTATCAGACATGTCATTTGCAAATATCTTCTTCCATTCAGTAGGCTGCCCTTTTGTTTTTTTGATGGTTTCCTTCACTGTGCAAAATCTTTTTAGTTTGATGTAGTCCCAGTTGTTTATTTTTACTTTTGTTTTCCTTGCCTAAGACACATCCAAAAAAATATTTCTAGGACAAATGTCAAAGAATCTACCGCCTATGTTGTCTTCTAGGACCTTTATTGTTTCAGGTCTTATATTTAAGTCTTTAATCCATTTCAAGTATATTTTTGTATATGCTCTAAGAAAGTGAGTGTTTTGCATGTAGCTGTCCAGTTTTCCCAATACCATTTATTGGAGAGGTTGTCTTTTCCCCATTGTATACTCTTGCCTCCTTTGTTGTAGATTAGTTGACTGTATAAGTGTGGGCTATTTCTGGGCTTTGTATTCTGTTCCATTGATGTATATGTCTGTTTTTGTGCCAGTACCATACTGTTTTTTTATTACTGTAGCTTTGTAGTATAGTTTGAAATCTTCGTCTACAATTTTGTTCTTTTCTTTTCAAGATTGCTTTGGCTATACTGGGTCTTTTGTGTTTCCATACAAATTTTAGAAGTATTTGTTCTAGTTCTGTGAAAAATGCCACTGGAATTTTGATAGGGATTGCATTGAATCTGTAGATTGCCTTGGTTAGTATGGTCATTTTAACAATATTAATTCTTCCAATCCATAAGGCCAGTACGTCTCTTTATTTGTTTGTGTTGTCTTCAATTTCTTTCATCAACACTGTGGTTTTCCAAGTACAAGTCTTTTACCTCCTTGGTTAGATTTATTCTTAGGTATTTTATTCTTTTTGATGCAACTGTAAATAAGATTGTTTTCTTTATTTCTCTTTCTGACAGTTTTGTTATTAGGATATAGAAATGCAAGAGATTCTGTATATTAATTTTTTATTCTGTAACTGTATTGAATTCATTGATGAATTCTCATAGTTTTTTGGTGGCATCTTTAGGATTTTCTATATATAGTATCATGCCATCTGTAAACAGTGGCAGTCTTACTTCTTCCTTTCCAATTTGGATTCTTTTATTTCTTTTTTATGTCTGATTGTTGTGGCTAAGACTTCCAATACTACGTTGAATAAAAGCAATGAGGGTGGGCAACCTTGTCTTATTCTTGATTTTATAGGAAATGCTTTCAGCCTTTCTCCTTTGAGTATGATGTTAGCTCTGGGCTTCCCATATATAGCCTTTATCATGTTGAGGTATGTTCCCTCTTTACCCACTTTATTGAGAGTTTTTATCTTAAATGGATGTTGAATTTTGTCAAAAGCTTTTTCTACATCTATTGAGAGGACCATATGGTTTTTTTTTTTTTTTTTAGATGTTGGTAGGAGTTTATTAATTAATTTAGTTTTGCTGTGTTGGGTCTTCGTTTCTGTGCGAGGGCATTCTCTAGTTGTGGCAAGTGGGGGCCACTCTTCATTGCGGTGTGCGGGCCTCTCACTATCGTGGCCTCTCGTTGTGTAGCACAGGCTCCAGATGCACAGGCTCAGTAGTTGTGGCTCACGGGCCTAGTTGCTCCGCGGCATGTGGGATCCTCCCAGACCAGGGCTCGAACCCGTGTCCCCTGCATTAGCAGGCAGATTCTCAACCACTGCGCCACCAGGGAAGCCCGACCATATGGTTTTTATTATTTAATTTGTTAAGTGGTGTTAATCGATTTGTGAAAAATAAACTTTTTACTTTGAGATAATTGTAAGCTCACATTCCACTTTCTTTCGGCCCTATGAATTCTGATGAGAAATTATCTGTCATTAGAGTTGTTTTTCTCATATATAAAGAAAAAGTGTCTTTTCTCTCTGGCTGCTTTCAAGCTTTTCTCTTTGTCTATAGTTTCCAGAAGTTTAATTATGATATACCTTGGCATGGATTCAGCTTCTTGAATCTGTAGGTTTATGTATTTTGCCAAGTTTGGGAATTTTTCAACCATGATATTTGCAAGTACTTCCTTTTTTTTTTTTTTGGCCAGGCCACGCAGCATGTGGCATCCAAGTTCCCCAACCAGGGATCGAACCCACACCCCCTGCATTGGAAGCACAGAGTCTTAACCACTGGACGCCAGGGAAGTCCCTACAAGTACTTTTAAAGTTTGTTTTTTTTCTCCTCTCCTTCTGGGACACTGATGACACAAATGTTAGCTCTTTGGTGTAGTTCCACTGTTCCCTGAGGCTCTGTTTATTTATTTTTCCATTTTCTCTCTGTTGTTCAAAATGAGTAATTTATATTGTTCCATCTTCCAGTTCACTGATTCTTTTCTCTTGTCTTCTCTCCTCTATTTTTGAACCCATTCACTGAGGTTTTCATCTGGGTTATTGTACTTTGCAGTTCTAAAATTTATTTGGTTCTTTTTTTTATTTCTTTACTGAGGTTTTCTATTTTTTTTTATTTGTTTCAATTGTGTTGGTAATTTGTCATTGAAACATTTTTATTACGGCTGCTTTAAAATCTCTGTCAGGGGCTTCCCTGGTGGCGTAGTGGTTGAGAGTCTGCGGGCCGATGCAGGGGACACGGGTTTGTGCCCCGGTCCGGGAGGATCCCACATGCCGCGGAGCGGCTGGGCCCGTAAGCCATGGCCGCTGAGCCTGCGCGTCCAGAGCCTGTGCTCCGCAACGGGAGAGGCCACAACAATGAGAGGCCTGCATACCGAAAATAACAAAACAAAACAAAACAAAACAAAACAAAACTCTGTCAGATAATTCTAATGTCTCTGTCATCTTGGTGTTAGTATCTATTGATTGTCTTTTTCCATTCAGTTTGAGATCTTCCTGTTTCTTGGTATAATGAATGATTTTTTAATTGAAAGTTGGACATTTTCAGGTTATTCTATGTGACTCTGGGTCTTTTTCAAACCTTCTGTTTTAATTGGCTTTTTTGGACTGTTAACTTGCTTTTTTTTCCAGTACAGGAAACTTCCGCCCATTACTGCCAGGTAGAGAGAGACATCCAGGTTCCCCATGTGGCTTCCATTGGAATATACATATATATATATACACTGAAAGGTGTTGGGGGCTCCTCTTGACCACTGGGCAGTTCTGGTTTCCTATGTGGTCTCCAGTGACACCATGGGTGCTGGCCTCATTACTGCTGGCAGTGGTCAAAGTCTCGACTCTCCACTAGGCTTCCTCTGATGAAGGAGGAATGCTTCGTTACTGCTGAGTGGAGGCAGAAATCCAGATGCCCCACGGAGTCCCCATTGATCCCATATGAAGGGGTGTGTGGGAGATCTTTATAGGCCAATGCAGGTGAAAGCCCTGGCTCCCTACCTGACCTTCTCTGATGCCACCCTGGGATCAGTGTGCCTTGTAACAGCCTCTTAAGGGTGGAAGCCTAGGGTTCCTACTCAGTCTTTGCTGGTGTGGAAAGGAGTGGGGCATCGGTTTTTCTGTGGTGTTCAGTTGGAGTAGAGTGGTTATTGTCTAAACGTTTTCTGTTTTGCCAGACTGCCCCTTTCTTCATTCTTTGGTTAGAGAGAGAGGGCTTTTGTTGGGGCTTGTAGTCTGTTCGCGCTGGCCTTTCTGAGTTGCTGGATTCTTCAGCTCCAGGTCTGGTATGTATGACACACATACGCACAAAACCAAGGGCGTTTACCACTGCGTTGTTTCTCAGGTCCCAAGGTCCCCAGCCTGTCTGCCTTTCAGTCTTCTTACGTTTGTCTTATATATAATGTCCAAAGTTTTTAGCTGTCCTAGTTGTCCTTAGTGGGAAGAGTATGGAAAAGTATGGCTATGCCATCTTCCCAGAAGAGAACAGGCCACGTATTCTTTTCTAAAATAAAAGTCCCATGAAAATGTTCAAAGTTGTAACTTACTCATCTGTGCTGTCCCTTTCAATCAGTTTTTCCTTGACCCAAAGTATTCCTAAAGTGACTGAGATGGAGATTCACAGTCTAAAATGTGTTTTTATGATTTTAATAAATCTCACCAGTATAAGGGTGGGTAAGTTTAGGAAAACTGTGCTAAGCAGTTTCCTTTACTGCTGAATTTCTGAGGACTTTTAATGTTAGTGCATATTCCAACTTTCCCAGGTAATATATTCCTGAACAGGGGAATAGACTGATAGATTTGTTATTTAGAGGAGCAGGCAGGTGGTGATATACATAATAATATAGATAACTAAGTAAAGTATAATTTAAAAATTCTTGCATTAAGATTAAAATAATATTCTCACCCCCCCCACCAGTAGACAAAAGTATATATTAATATGCATGAAAGAAAGTAAAGACTTTAAGTCACTTTGTGGGAAGATTCTTTCATTAGACCAGCATGTACCACTCCTGGTTTCATTCCCTTACCCCATCCCTATCTTTGGAATATCTTGTTAGTATTCAGAGATTTAGAACACACTTTCTGGGCTCTATCTCCAAGATTCCTTAATGGCCCCTCCATGTAATTAATGAAATGGAGAAGTTGAAGGAGTAATATGATGACTGAATGGAAATTAAAGGCACATTTGAAGGCCACTCTATGTTGGGTTTCAATTAAAAAACAAACAAGAAACAATGGAATGCTCTGGTAACCTTGCAGAGAGGCGCTGTTTTCAGCCTTCTGATAAACTAGTCAGTCTGGGCTTTGAGTGCAGTAAAGATTTGATTAATAAACAAGACTCGTCAGAAGTAATCCAATGTATTATGAATCGAAAGGTAATTTCTTACAGTGACATGTTGTATAGCTGGACAAAGAAAATAGTATGTTTTCCTTCCTTTGGTACAAGTTTGAAGGGGGAAGAGAATGCATAAAATGGAAGAGGAAAGAGAGGACCCCTAAGGAAGGATGTGGTGAGACGGTGTAACCGAAGAAATTCCATGTGAAGGAAATGACAAATTCGACATTGCCGTTGTCCACAAAAGCATCCATTTGTCTGGGCCAAAGATTACATGTTTGTGCTGGAGCGCTATACACGCTCCTTTCTGAGTTCAAAACCATTTTGAAAGCTGAAGAGGACAGTTGGTTCCTTTCCTTAAATTATAGTTTTCATTTGGCTTATGAACCAACGTGGTATGTTTTCCATACCATCTGGGTCCTGTTTTTTCCCTTGCCTGAAATCACAGGCAGAGGGCTTGGAAGGGAGCCCCCGGGCATTTAGTGAGCTTGTGGCCATCATGTAGGAACATTCAAATTTCCTAAAACCATCCCCTTTAAATGTATCCTAGTAATTAGGAAGGAATATTCCAAAACATCTTAATGCAAACCTTTTCCGTTTTCAAATGCTTGTGGAAAATTTCAAACCTATAGAAATACAGAGGGCAGTAAAGCAAACTTGCATGTACCTCTCAATCAGCTTCAGCAATTAACAACTTTTAGCCAGTCTTGTTTCTTCTATACTTCTGTTCCCACCCAGCAAATGTTGAGGCATATCCCAGGCATCATGTCATTTCATTTATAAATATTTCACTGTATACCTCTACAAGTACTTTCATCAGGAGGCACACGTTACCCGGCTGTCTCCCTTTTTGTAAGGTTAACAAGTATTGATGACCATTGTCTAGATCTATTAATTCATTAGGGGTGCAGAATGATGATATTATTTTGTTGACTTTTAATCTCCCTTTAGCAATAGAATGACTTACGTCCTGGTCTTCCCTCTCCCAATTTCTTTAGTAACTAAAGAAATCTCAGTTTTCACAAATCTTTGAGTACAACTTAGAATTAATGTTCATAGACTTTAAAATTTTTTTAATTGATTAATTAATTTTTACTGAATTTAGCTGATTTACAATGCTGTGTTAGTTTCAGGTGTACAGCAAAGTGATTCAGTTATACATACAGATATATCTATTTTTTTTCAGATCCTTTTCCATTATAGGCTATTATAAAATATTGAATATAGTTCCCTGTGCTATACAGTAGGTCCTTGTTGGTTATCTATTTTATATATAGTCGTGTATATATGTTAATCCCAAACTCCTAATTTATCCCTCCTCTCCCCTTTCCCCTTTGGCAACCATAAGTTTGTAGACTTTTATCGACAAGTTCCTTGACACAGCTACATGGGTTTAGAATTAACGTCATGTGTTCCTGAAATACAAGAATCAAAGTAATCTATTTCTTCTTAATAATGTGGTACATTTATAACTTTAAGTCATAAGAAAAATTCATGAGTTAATCAATTCAACTAGTAAGCACCAAAACAACTTATAGGTTATTGGTTAGGGAGTTAGTTGGTATTTTTTAAGTATGATTTGGCAAGATCTTTCAAAATTAAATATGCAGAAAAACCTATGAACTAGAAAGTTCACTTCTAGGAAATTTATCCCATAGATAAGTTCCATAAATTTCCAAGGATATATGAAGAAACTGTTCATTAAAGTGCTATTTATAATTTTAAAAATGGGGGGAAAACCCCTCAATTTCCTTAGCAGAAGACTGACTAAATAGTTTTACATCACAGTAGATGAACTACTGTGACATTTTTACAAAGTATTAAGTAAATCTCTACGTACTGATGTGGAGAGTTTACAGTCTGTGAACTCAGTGTTTGTGGCCAGGCAGGAAATGGAATTCTGTTACTAGGAACTGTATACAATCCTACAATTTTTAAAAAATGAAAATGTATTATTTTTTAATAAAAACAAAATCTAAGAAGTAATCTACAGCTTTAGATAAGATGGGGAAAAGGAATTTGATGGAACCTCAGTATCTATGTTAAGGACATTTGATGCACGTGCAGAATCTTACGGTTGGCAATTGTTAAATCATGAGGGACAGTCTCACTTTTACTGCCGAGCATAATTAACCAATGACAATGGACAATGAATAGGAGATTTAGCTCTTTGGATTGATGATTCACGTCAGTTGGACAGAGGTCAGAGCACTGGGTTAGGGCATGATGTTATGTAAGTGATAGAGAGACCAGTGAGTTCTAGCTGGAGAATGATCAGAGATGAGATGGGGAGATTTCAGCTTGACATTTGTACATTGGGATGGACAGGACAAATGTGACTGGCATTTCAGACAAAGATGACAAAGATATATGCTTGGAGAAAGGTGAGCAGACTGCTTTGGTTGGCTGATGGGTTCATGCAGGTACGGTTAGAAGGATATATCTGGAGCTTGAAACCTGGTTTGGGGGTGTGGCCTTTATTCTGCAGGCAACGAGAAGTCACTGAAAACTTACAGCGTTCTTCATAACCTTTTTTTTAGATTCCATATATATGTGTTAGCGTATGGTATTTGTTTTTCTCTTTCTGACTTACTTCACTCTGTATGACAGACTTTGTGACCACCTAGAGGGGTGGGATAGGGAGGGTGGGAGGGAGACGCAAGGGGGAGGAGATATGGGGACGTATGTATATGTATAGCTGATTCACTTTGTTATACGGCAGAAACTAACACACCATTGTAAAGCAATTATACTCCAATAAAGATGTTAAAAAAAAAAAAAAAACTTACAGGGTTGATCAGTGGAGGAGAGATTCACCGAACTGCCTTGAATCAGGGAAGAGTGATTGCTAATTGTATTTTATAAGGCTACAGGCATGAAATCACCCTTGAGGCCAGGTTTGAGCAGGAAGAGAAGCCTATCCCCCTTTGTACTCTCAAGCAACAGGAGCTGTTAACACCTGCCTCCCAAAGGAAAACAGTGACAAGAAAGCTGTCACCTTTTGCCTTTTGCTTATTGCACTAAATGGCTATTTTAGTGAAAACTCCATTCTGTCTCTCAGCACCTCTAGTTGTTGTAAAGTTTTCCACTGGAGCAAGGAGAGATAACAGCTGACCACTTTAATCATCGGAGTGACAGTGTTAGCTTTCCACCTTCCTAATGAAATTCTCCAGTTGGCTGTGAAAATAGCAGGAAGCCAACTATATTTAGCAAAGGAAAGCAACAAGTCTAAGCAGTGTGCAGAGAAGGGGAGAAATAGAAACACTAAGTCTTATGATTAGTGCAACAAACAGGACTGCCTACAATTTTCCATATTTTGTAACTGGCAAAAGCAGAATATTTTATTCTGCTTTTTAAACCAAAGTCAAGCCTACAGCTTCCCTCACTATTGTGTCTAAATAAAATATTTTATTCATTCAAGGGGCAGGGTAATTTTAGATTTCCAAAGAATGACAGAATAATGTGCTTTTCTGAAATAAACCAGCCAGTAAGTATGATCATGCTCATAGTCAGTCATTTCTATTCAATTAAAGACATTTCAAATCAAGGAACTGGCATAAGTATTTCCAGTCAATTTCCTATAAGACTTCTACTCTCGCATAGTCCTGTATTAAATTTTCTCCGTTTCTGTGAGCTCCAGCAACTTCACTTGAATTGAAAGTTTTAGCTTGTATTCACAAGACTTAATGAGACTTGGAATATAATACTTTTTCATGCTTAGAATTTCACATCCTTAGCACCTCTCTTGTAACCTGTCATCACCACTCTGGTATTTCCTGAGAAGCGTGCGTTTTGTTTAAACCTATAGAGGGAGGCATGGAGGAATTTACCAATTTATGAGATCAGTTCTATTTTAATTGAAAAGTTCTTCCTTTTATTGGGCTGAAATCTTTCTTCCAATGTCCCCTTAGAAGCGCTGGCCTCTTCATAAAAATAGACAATATCTATTCATAATACATATTAGCTTTTCAAATTTTTGAAATAGGTATAATCTGATCACAGTATATGTTTAATGGGCTCAGATAATTTCCAGCCTTTTTTTTTTTTTTTCGGTACGCGGGCCTCTCACTGCTGTGGCCTCTCCCGTTGCGGAGCACAGGCTCCGGATGCGCAGGCTCGGCAGCCATGACTCACGGGCCCAGCCGCTCCGCGGCATGTGGCATCTTCCCGGACCGGGACACGAACCCGTGTCCCCTGCATCGGCAGGCGGACTCTCAACCACTGTGCCACCAGGGAAGCCCCTTCCAGCCTTTTAACACATGTCCCACTTTTGATTCATAATGAGTGTATGGTCAACTCACCTTCCTAGATTTTAAATTAAAGGGCACAGATGTTGTACACCTGTGTGTTCAATTAGAGGAACAACTTTCTGACACTTTTCTACGGCATCTTCTTTGTGAATACAAGACCCATTGCCCAGAGCACCTGGTCGATTCTTGCAGTATGGACTCACATTAGGCAGACGCAGAAAGTGTTTGCTTAAACCTTCAAAGGGATAATGTTTCTTCTTCATCTATGATTTTACTCTGCATCTCCAACGGAAACAACTAAATTAAAAAAGAAAATTGAAAGGCTCTATGTTTACTCCAAGGCTAACAAATTGTTAGTTCATTGGTTTGTCAAGCCATTAATATTTTTTAAAGTATGGTTCAGAGTAGTTTTAGATACATACTTATTGTATTTAACTGCAAATTATCCTCCCTAGCATTGGGTTTGTTATTTTTCCAAATCATTTCCTCTTTGGTGGGCTGCTGTAGTTGTTAACTTCAGGAAGTCCCTGAAAGCTTGATCAAAGGAGGATAAATTGAAAAATCAATAAAATAATGCTTAATCACTAGTCCCAGTGTCCTCATTATTCTTGTCAAACCTCCAGGTGTCACCAGGGGACAATTATTAATAGAAAATCATCTTCCTGGATAATATAAAACACAACTCTTTCTTTAAGACATTTGTACTGTTTAAAAAGTCTAGTACAAAGTGAGAGCAAAATCTGGCAGAAACAATGGGAGTAAATCTTGAACTTTTTCTTAGAACAGGTTTAAATTATATTTGCTTACCATTGGCAATGCTAGTGTTCATTTTAATATGTAAACCTCTCACTTCCTTTGTGACATTTTTCAGTGTTTATGTAATTATAACTGGGTGTTCTGAGCTATCCCTCAGGAAAGGCTTCTGTCATATTTTAACGTGTGTCTAACCCCAAATCCTAAATACACAACCTCTATATTTAAAAAGGGAGGGAATTGTGTGGAACCTCCATGGGTGCCAGAGTGGCATCCACAGACTATAAAGTATATAATTCTTTTCCAATTTGTAAACAACAGAAGTCATCAGAATTTTGGAAACCTTTAATTGCCCTGTTATGTCCTGGGTCCAGCTAGGGGTTGAGTTCATAATGAACTCAACATACTCAGTAAGCCTTTAACTAGATCCTCCTGGCAGGGGCTTCTTCGGGCTTAGACAGACCGTGCCAACCCTTTGCCACAAGGGTGGCTGTGGATGGCAGTTGGGATCAAGTCTTCAATTTCACTCTAGAAAGTTCTCCCTCATCATCTACACCCTCAGCAATCTTTTCCTTCTTGAACAAGTAGCCATGCCTTGTTCGCTTAGCCCTACATGCCTCTCCGCCAGCTCTGGGGTTGTTTCAGCATATCCTTTAACTCATTTTGCTCAAGAAGTTTAGATGTACTTGTCTTGGTTGCCCAAGCAGACGCTAACTTCTTGAGCACCTTAACTCGTTCGATTCCCCACAGTTTTTAGTTTAGGTGTTCAATGAATAATTATTAATTTTACTCTTTCTGGCACTATTTGGACCAGCTTCATTTTGCCATCAGTTTTCGTACTATTATTGTATGTATAAAGTGCTTTCATAAAAGCACGCGTCTTTGATATAATACAGTGTCATACTCTTCACTTAGGGAGGAGCCTTCTTAGACTTCTGAGTACACCAATATAGACTTCTGTGATCTTAAGAAACTGCTTTTCACTGTTTTCCTACATCGGCTTGCAATACCGCTTCCTGATTTATGAGGGCAAAGCAAGTAAAGAGGACGTGTTTTCATAAGACGTTTTCCCTCTAAGTGGTACTTCTCAAAAACACCATGATTCTATGATTTTGGGTTCTCATATTTATTTTAAGTCACTGTTAGGAAAAGTTCCATATCACAGTAATGAAAACTAAGTGCTTTGAGATAACTTTTGGCCCTTGTTGGAGGAATTAATAAAAAGCTGCAAACAATTTCCCCCTTCCCCTACTCCCTTACTGTATTTTATGCTGTCCTTTTCCTTTACATTTTATAAAAAATCATTTGCAAAAAAGTAGCTGGATGAGAACTTTATAGAACTTGAACCTCAGCTCTGGGGTCAGTGCTACATGCGGGAGAGGAAAAACTTCATGAGCAGACCCAGCCTCAAGAGTTAGAACACAGCCAGGAAGACAAGATTTACAGGCACATAAAAAGTATAGAATGATATAAGGGCATAAAATTATAAAACATAATTAAGTGCACAGTGAGTAAAATACAAGTATTACATTTTACATTCACATAACTTTTTTTTTTAACATCTTTATTGGGGTATAATTGCTTTACAGTGGTGTGTTAGTTTTTGTTTTATAACAAACTGAATCAGCTATACGTTAACATATATGCCCATATCCCCTTCCTCTTGTGTCTCCCTCCCTCCCGCCCTCCCTATCACACGCCTCTAGGTGGTCACAAAGCACCGACTGATCTCCCTGTGTTATGCGGCTGCTTCCCACTAGCTACCTATTTCACATTTAGTAGTGTATATATGTCCATGCCACTCTCTCACTTCGTCCCAGCTTACCCTTCCCCCTCTCCATGTCCTAAAGTCCATTCTCTACATCGGTGTCTTTATTTCTGTTCTGCACTGATGTGCTTCAGAAACTTTTTTTTTTTTTTTAGATTCCATATATATGTGTTAGCAAACAGTTATGTTTTTCTCTTTCTGACTTACTTCACTCTGTATGACAGACTCTAGGTCCATCCACCCCACTACAAATAACTCAATTTCGTTTCTCTTTATGGCTGAGTAATATTCCATTGTATATATGTGCCACATCTTCTTTATCCATTCATCTGTCAATGGACACTTAGGTTGTTTCCATGTCCTGGCTATTGTAAATAGAGCTGCAATGAACATTGTGGTACATGACTCTTTTTGAATTATGGTTTTCTCAAGGTATATGCCTAGTAGTGGGATTGCTGGGTCATATGTCAGTTCTATTTTTAGTTTTTTAAGGAGTTCTTTTGATTTCCACTTGCATGGAATATCTTTTTCTATCCCCTCACTTTCAGTCTGTATGTGTCCTTAGGTCTGAAGTGGGTCTCTTGTACACAGCATATATACGGGTCGTGTTTTTGTATCCATTCAGCCAGTCTATGTCTTTTGGTTGGAGCATTTAATCCATTTACATTTCAGGTAGTTATCAATATGTATCTTCCTATTACTATTTTGTTGATTGTTTTGGGTTTGTTATTGTAGGTCTTTTCCTTCTCTTGTGTTTCCTGCCTAGAGAATTTCCTTTAGCACTTGCTGTAAAGCTTGTTTGGTGGTGCTGAATTCTCTTAGCTTTTGCTTGTCTGTAAAGATTTTAATTTCTCTGTCGAATCTGAATGAGATCCTTGCTGGGCAGAGTAATCTTGGTTGTAGTTTTTCCCTTTCATCACTTTAAATATGTCTTGCCACTCCTTTCTGGCTTGCAGAGTTTCTGCTGAAAGATCAGCTGTTAACCTTATGGGAGTTCCCTTGTATGTTATTTGTTGTTTTTCCCTTGCTGCTTTTAATATTTTTTGTTTATTTTTAATTTTTCATAGTTTGATTAATATGTGTCTTAGTGTATTTCTCCTTGGATTTATCCTGTATGGGACTCTCTCCACTTCCTGGACTTGATTGACTTTTTCCTTTCCCATATTAGGGAAGTTTTCAACTATAATCTCTTCAAATATTTTCTCAGTCCCTTTCTTTTTCTCTTCTTCTTCCGGGACCCCCATAATTCGAATGTTGGTTCATTTAATGTTGTTCCAGAGGTCTCTGAGACTGTCCACAATTCTTTTCATTCTTTTTTCTTTATTCTGCTCTGCAGTAGTTATTTCCACTATTTTGTCTTCCAGGTCACTTATCCGTTCTTCTGCCTCAGTTATTCTGCTATTGATTCCTTCTAGAGAATTTTTCATTTCATTTATTGTGTTGTTCTTCATTGTTTGTTTGCTCTTTCGTTCTTTTAGGTCCTTATTAAATATTTATTGTATTTTCTCATTCTATTTCCAAGATTTTGGATCATCTTTACTTTCATTACTCTGAATTATTTTTCAGGTAGACTGCCTATTTCTTCTTCATTTGTTTGGTCAGGTGGGTTTTTACCTTGCTCCTTCATCTGCTGTGTGTTTCTCTGTCTTCTCATTTTGCTTAACTTACCATGTGTGGGGTCTCCTTTTTGCAGGTTGCAGGTTCATAGTTCCTGTTGTTTTTGGTGTCTGCCCCCAGTGGCTAAGGTTGGTTCAGTGGGTTCTGTAGGATTCCTGTTGGAGTGGACTGGTGCCTGTGTTCTGGTGGTTGAGGCTGGATCTTGTCTTCCTGGTGGGCAGGACTGCATCTGGTGGTGTGTTTTGGGTTGTCTGTGACTTTATTATGATTTAGGCAGCCTCTCTGCTAATGGGTGGGGTTGTGTTCCTGTCTTGCTAGTTGCCTGGCATAGGGTGTCCAACACTGTAGCTTGCTGGTCTTTGAGTGGAGCTGCGTCTTAGCGTTGAGATGGAGATATCTGGGAGAGCTTTCACTGTTTGATGCTGCGTGGAGCCGGGAGGTCTCTGGTGGTCCGGTGTCCTGGACTCAGCTCTCCCACCTCAGATGCACAGGCCTGACACCCAGCTGGAACACCAGGATCCTGTCAGCAACCTGACTCAAAAGAAAGGGGAGGAAAAAAAGAAAGAAAAAATAAAATAAAATAAAACAAGAAGTTATTAAAATAAAATGTTTAAAAATTATTGAAAAGAAAAAGAAAGAAGGAAGAGAGCAACCAAAACAAAAAACAAATCCACCTATGATAACAACTGCTAAAAATTATACTAAGGACAAAACAACAACAACAAAAAAGGACAGACAGAACCCTAGGTCAAATGGTAAAAGCAAAACTATACAGACAAAATCACACAAAGAAGCATACACATACACACTCACAAAAAGAGGGAAAAAAATATATATGTATAAAAATAAAGGAAAAGGAAGAGAGCAACCAAACCAATTAACAGATCTACCAATTATAATAAACTGTAAATACTGAACTAAGATAAACATAAAACCAGAAACAAATTAGATACAGAAAGCAAACCCCAAGTCTACAGTTGCTCCCAAAGTCCACCCCCTCAATTTTGGGATGATTCGTTGTCTATTCAGGTATTCCACAGATGCAGGGCACATCAGATTGATTGTGGAGATTTAATCTGCCGCTCTTGAGGCTGCTGGGAGAGATTTCCCCTTCTCTTCTTTGTTTGCACAGCTCCTGGGGTTCAACCTTGGATTTGGCCCCGCCTCTGCGTGTAGGTCGCCTGAGGGCGTCTGTTCTTTGCTCAGACAGGAGGGGTTTAAAGGAGCGTCTGATTAGGGGGCTCTGGCTCACTCAGGCTGGGGGGGGAGGGAGGGGCATGTAGTGCAGGGTGGGCCTGCGGCGTCAGAGGCTGGCCTGATGTTGCACCAGCCTGAGGTGCACCGTGTGTTCTCCCAGGGAAGTTGTCCCTGGATCCCGGGACCCTGGCAGTGGTGGGCTGCACAGGCTCCCCAGAAGGGGGGTGTGGATAGTGACCTGTGGTCGCACACAGGCTTCTTGGTGGCGGCAGCAGCAGCCTTAGCGTCTCATGCCCGTCTCTGGGCTCCGCGCTGATAACCGCGGCTCGCGCCCGTCTCTGGAGCTCATTTAGGTGGTGCTCTGAATCCCCTCTCCTCACGCACCCCGAAACAATGGTCTCTTGTGTCTTCGGCAGCTCCAAACTTTTTCCCAGACTTCCTCCCGGCTAGCCGTGGCGCACTAGCCCCCTTCAGGCTGTGTTCATGCCGCCAACCTCAGTCCTCTCCCTGGGATCTGACTGAAGCCCGAGCCTCAGCTCCCAGCCCCGCCCACCCCGGCGGGTGAGCAGACAAGCCTCTCGGGCTGGTGAGTGCCGGTCAGCACCGATCCTCTGTGCGGGAATCTCGCCGCTTTGCCCTCCGCACCCCTGTTGTTGCGCTCTCCTCCGCAGCTCTGAAGCTTCCCCGCTCCGCCACCTGCAGTCTCCGCCCACGAAGGGGCTTCTAGTGTGTGGAAACCTTTCCTCCTCCACGGCTCCCTCCCAGAGGTGCAGGTCCCGTCCCTATTCTTTTGTCTCTGTTTTTTCTTTTTCTTTTTTCTTTTGCCCTACCCAGTTACGTGGGGAGTTTCTTGCCTTTTGGGAGGTCTGAGGTCTTCTGCCAGCGTTCAGTAGGTGTTCTGTAGGAGTTGTTCCACATGTAGATGTATTTCTGATGTATTTGTGGGGAAGAAGGTGATCTCCACGTCTTACTCCTCCACCATCTTGAAGGAGCACCCACATAAGTTCTTTCTCCAAGTTTCTCCAAGAATTTCGAGGTGTGGATTGTAGGTGCTGACAATGACTAACACTTACCCTATGCCATATGCTGAACAAAGGGCTTTGGCTGCATTATTCATTTACTACCGCACAACAATCTTTCTAGGTAAGGACTGTTATTATCTCTGCCTTAAAGGCGAGCACATCAAAGCCTACAGGGGCTAAATCACTTGTTCAGTATCAGAGGGCTCTTAGGGTAAAGTGTGCCCAAGTTTGACCCCATCTCTGTCTCTGATTCAGACCCCATAGCTGCTCTCAACCTTATTCTCTGTTCTTCAAACTGCAGGTCCCAGCTTACTATTGTGTCATGAGAACAATTTAGTGGGTGACAACTATAATTGTCAGAAATAAAGTAAAATAAAAATGAGCAGAGTACATTCCACATATTGTTTTTTGAGACTCCTGTGTGTAAGCGGACTGAGTCATGACGTGAAATGTAATGCTTAGTATGTGTTCGAGGCAAAGAAGTTTGAAAAGTACAGCCTCTCCGGGAAATCTTAATCAGGCTTAAGAGATTTATTATTAGAAACAGAGATTTATTGTTTTTTGTTAGTTGATGGATGAAGAGGTTGAGGACCAGAAGAAAGGCAGGATGACTTTTTTTTTTTTTTTTTTTTTTTTGCCACACCTTGCTGCGTGTGGGATCTTAGTTCCCCAACCAGGAATGGAACCCGTGCCCCCCGCAGTGGAAGCGTGGAGTCCTAACCACTGGACCACCAGGGAAGTACCCCAGGACTACTTCTTAAAATGAGAAATATATGGAACTGGGACTTCAGTTTGGCTTCAGTTTTGACAGCAAACTCACTGTACTATCCTAAAGGCTATGGTGAATGTAAAAATATTAAAAGTGCCCCTTCCCACCCCTCCCCTGCCCCTGGCTTCCAGTCTAGAGGAACAGGTAATGTTAATGGGGAAAGAGATGATGCATAAGAGGGGACTCTGAAGTATTATGAAGAGGCAGAGTACGTGTCACCTGAGTCACTTATTCTTTTGTGATTTGGGGTCTATTTGGAGAATGCTTTTTCAAATTTAATGGGAGGGAGTTAGGAAAAGAATATGTCTAAAAAGTCTTCTTGGGGGAGGCAATAATAAAGAGAAGGTTGTAAAACACTAATGTAGACCAGGGTAATTGGGAATGCAAAAACCTGAGAAGAAGTTAAGGGTGGGGAGAGGTTGCAAATTAAAGGTCAAATTTAGTAGGTACAGAAAAAATTAGAAGAGACAGAAGGAAAGGAGCTAATAAGTCAATGGGCTTCAGGGAAAACATTCAGGGGAGTATAGCAAGTAAGACCCGGGAGCTCTGTGGGGAGAGAAGAAATGAATGCAAGAGAAAAAGGGAAAGGGGCTTAAAAAATATTAACGTGGATTGTGAATAAAACCCCTTTGACGCTGGTCTAAAGAAGAAGTAAGGCTTAGAATTACACTTACTTGGTTTTGACTTTTGAACTTCAGTGGTGGCATTAAGAAGTCAATGTTTGGGATGAATAATCTGTGCTTTTTAAATCTTATGTAAAATGCTACAAAATGCTGTTATCGTAGGTTCTCTGGCGCCCTCCTGTAATACAACTAGCTGAGCCCATATTAGTTAGAAGCCACAGCAATTGATTGTGTTTCTTTGAAAGCAGGACCTGAAGAGACTGGGCCTCGTACACCCTGGACTTTATTTGGGTTATGGAGTTTATGTCATTATTTCAGAGTCATTTAGGCTGAATGGTCTGCAGCGTGTGTGGTTCGTTTCTTTAGAGCTGCCTCAAGGACATTCAAGTGTATTTTGTGCAACTTTGAACACCTATCTGTATGAATGCCACCAGTCCAGAGAAGTCCAAAGATCTAGTGTCAGAGTATCTACAAGGGAACCAGGCATCCTCAGTTTTTTCTTGTCCTTAGGGGGGAGTCATGTCTTCTAATGCTGTAGAGAAATGATCCTTCAGAGATCTTGCTGCAAAATCAATGTCCTTCTTGGGAAATGAGTTGAAGTCTACCTTGTTCCACTTACTAGCTTAAAATGATAGGATCCTCCTTCAAATGAATAGTAATGTGGTCCATCTCCCACTGTCAGGGATGCACTCAAAATCATTCATTGTATTGTGAATAAAGTCTTTTTGTTATCAGAGAAGGTTTACTTCACTGTACTAAAGGATGAGGGTGTTTGTTAAATGGACTACAATACAATATGCCAAATTAGACTTCTCAAAAATAATACCAGACCCCAAAGTCAGAAAGGCATAGGGCTTTTGCCTTAAATTAGGAGCATAGCTGTTCTAGTTCATTTAATAAGGAATGCCTTACCAACGATAAATCCCTGAACTACCTGAATCAATTATATAAATTAAAGGAGCAGAATATAGCTAGAATTAAATGCAATTGAGTTCTTTCTTACTACCTTTAAAACGTGTCAGAATATTTAACATGAGATCTAGCCTTCTAACAAATTGTTAAGTGTAGGATACTAACTCAGACATGATGTTGTATCACCACCTCTCATCTCGCATGACCGAAACTTTATACCTATCAAAAAACAACTCCCCGTTTCCCCCTCCCCCGGCCCCCAGCAGACACCAGTCTACTCTGCTTCCATGAGTTTTTTGAGGCTATTTTAGATACCTCATGTACGTGGACTCCTTACTACCTTTAGGTTGGCATATGAGTGTTGGTATAGGAATGAGAGAGGTAAGGGAGAAAAAGGAGCAAAATAATGGTCAAGGGCAGGCAGGGACTTCCCAGACATAGTTTGGAAATATTCCAAATTGTGTAGTTAAAAATAAATAATGGTTTTTGTACATTTCTTTTTCCCAGTTGTGCATTGTCTGATGTGATCATGACCTTGTCAGCAAGTTCTATTTTCATTGTGACTGGAAAATCTTTTCCCTCATGCTCACTTTGGGGAAATTTTAGTCTTTACGACTATAACTTCTTCTTTCACTAATTTGCCTTCTTCTCCTCTGTCTGAGAAGCTTCATGGAAAGTTCAACTCATTTCTCTAAGAGTTTCCTCCTCAGGGTCATTCTAAAATTTCATTGTATTATATAAATTTTATTTTAGTAATTTCTATTTCCCTTACAATAAATATTGTTCTTTATTGCTTAAACCTATGTTATGAAGCAATATAGCTGGCCCAACCTCAATTCAGGTGGTATCAATATGATTGGAGTAGTGACAGAAGAATTCTGTCACTGGAAATGGAAAAAATACCTGATATTTTAAAAATGGATTTTATGATATCCCCAGTTTCTCCTGATTCTATTAGGGAGTTACTATCAATTAAACTTTGCTTTGTTTTGAAACTTTTTCAAGAATTTCAGAAAGCATCTCAAAATGATTTAAGGAAATCTGTGAGGTACCACAAATGGGCCCAGAAATTAATGGATTAGAAATATAATAACTTCACTCTGATGCTCTCACTCTTTGCACATACAGATTTGTGTAACACTGTAAATTATCCTCTAGGTTAAGATTTACATTTAAAACTGGCTTCATTTTGGAGGGAATGGGGACATTTATATGTAACTTTTGTACATTCTTCTGCATTACGATACATAGTTAAGCTCTATTCAATATGTAATTAGTCCCATGCTTAGTGCTGTAATAAAGAACATAGGGGTTACAAAGAACTAAGTGGTTTTCTGCCAAGGAGAAAATCATCACTGAAAAGATAAGACAGCACTCACATGAAACTTCTTCAGGGAATTAAAGAAACTTAGTTTCATAGCGAGTATACTCCTTTAAATCACCCACGTGTATGTTGGCAAAAACCTGAAACATGATGAGAAAATAAATTAACCTTCAGTTGTTCAACAGGAGGTATTTTTGTAACTGTCTACTGAATTAGGCATGGTAGCCACAGGAAGCGTAGGAAATGAGGTGGGATAGAGAGCGGGCTGGGATGGTGCTAGTTCTGTCCTACTGTGTTTCAGTGAAGTTTTGTATAAAGTGGGCTTTAGGATGTTTGCTGAAACCCACGTACGGGAAACGTTTGGTTTGAACTTGAGGTAACATAAGCTGTCATGTCCTGGGCTTACTGGCTGGCCTCAGGAAGCCTGTCGGGAAGGAGCTATCTCCAGGAACCTCCCTGCCTCTCACCCACTGAAGAGGTCTTACTTTGATTGCCCAACTAATACACCCCTTCTTGGCACCCTTAATCTTCTTCTTACTCTTTGTCTATGGCCATACCACCCTGAATGCGCCCGATCTTGTCTTATTCTTATTTCTATGAGGAAACAAATATTAAAAATATAAGAAGTTTTCATAGCAAAAAGAAGAGACAAAGGCAAAGTCTCTGACTTTTATACGCATCAGTGGAACCTGGTCGTATCTGAATAGCAGTGATCTCTTGCAGGGCTGGCTCCATGGGCAGGTGGCCTGCCTGTGCTGTCACACAGACCCCCTACTCAGAAGGGACACACACTTGGTTTAATGCGCTGCTGTTGCCATCTTGAAATTCTTAATAATTATCTTTGAACTTGTGTTTTGTGAGTCAAGTTTGATGGGACAATGCAGCCTGCTCTTGAGCAGATGACCTGAACAGGAGAAAAGAAGGAGCTTTATAATTTCGTACCTTTCCCTTGCTTTCCCTGCTTTCTGAATTAGAGGTCTTGCATTTTCATTTACATTGGGCTTCGCAAATTATGTAGCTGGTCTTGTCTCTGTAGATCTTTACAGTTTTTATTCTACTAATTATAGCACACCTTTCGAGAGTTTTCTCCTGTAAGTGGTCATGTTCATCTATTAAACTTGTATCGTAATGTTTTGTTGCAAACATTCTTGAGACTAATAGCTAGGAGTAAGTTTATTAGAATCATTGTCTTAGTCTGTTTGAGCTGCTATAACAAAGCTACCCTAGACTGGGTGGCTGAAACAACAAACATTTATTTCTCATAGTTCTGGAGGCTGGGAAGTCCCAGATCAAGGCAAGATTCAGTGCCTGCTGAGAGCCCACTTCTGGTCCATAGACAGCCATCTTTCTGTAACTTCACATGGCATAAGGGGCAAGGGAGCTCTCTGGGGTCTCATTTATAAGGGCACTAAATTCCATTCTTGAGGACTCTGCCCTCATGCTTAACCACCTCCTAGAGGCCCCACCTCCTAACACCTCACGTTGGGGATTAGGTTTCAACATCTGAAACATCACATTGTTTTCACTGTAATATGCAACCGTGGTAGCAAGGTTGCGGACAGAATTCTGCCATATGCTTAAGAATTTATTAGCAAACCGACGAAAACAACAAAGGCACAAGAAGACCCCACTTTGTCTTTTTTGCCTCTCCGACAAGTACTCTGCAGGAAGGATTCGCTCTTACTTAGGCAACTGCAATAACATTCTGATGGCAGATCCAGCTAACCCTCTAGTTGGTTAGGAAACAGAATTCTCCATTCCCTGGGAGGTTAGATGGCCTTTGTCTAGAAGCATCAGGCTACTGGGTGCATCACATTCTTTTCCTCTGTACATTCAGAAACAAGGTCCTTGTACGATCTCTCTAGCTTCACGTGTGTTTCTGTGGGTTTACCCTGTCTGGGCTTTATTTATCTTTCTGAATCTGTAGGTATTGTCTTTTGCCAAATTTGGAAAGGTTTTAGCTGGTATTTCTTCAAGTGCTTTGCCCTCTTTTTTCCTCTCCTTGGATTTTCATGACACAAATGTTAGATCTTTGATGATAGTCTCAACTGGTCTCTGAGACTCTTTTCACTTTTTCACTATTTTCTCTCTGTGTTCATTGATTCTTTCCTCTGTCCCTTCTATTCTTCTACTGAGCTCACCCACTAAGTTTTTTATTTCAGTTATTATATTTTTTAGTTCTTAAATTTCTGTTTGTTCTTCTATTTCTTTTCTGAGACTTCTCGTTTTTCATTTGTTTGCAGCGTGTGCATAAACTGGTCGTTGAAGCATTTATGATGGCTGCTTTAAAATGATTTGTTAGATAATTCTAACGTCTCTGTCATCTCAGTGTTGGCATCTATCTTTTCATGGCATGCCTTTTTTCATTCAGTTCAAGATCTTCCTGTTTCTTTGTATGATGAGTGACTTTCGGTTGAGTCCTAGCTATTTTTATAATATATTCTGAAACTCTGGATCTCATTTAATTTCTGCTTTAACTGACTTTCTGTGACTCCACACCAGCAGGGGAGGGGTACGCCCTGCCTCATCAGGGTCAGGTAAAGGTGGAAGCCAGGTTTTCTCACATGGGCTCTGGTTGACATCAAGTGTGTATGTGTGTCTGTGGTTCCCCATTACTCCAGGCAGGGGTGAGATTTCTGGCTCCCCATGTGGTCTCTACTGGCACCATGGGTGGGTGACACTATCACCACTGGGTAGTAGTGAATGTCTCAACTCGTTAGTAACCCTTCCCTGATAGCACCTCAGCAGGGAGGGGCTGGGTGGGAGTAGACCCAGGCTCCCCACTTGGTCCCCATTGACACCACAGGGCCAGCTCCCCACAGGCTGGCTGAGAGGAGAGTCTCAGCTCCCTTTCTAGCCTTCTCTGACCCCGTCCTGGGGTCGGAGTGTGGAGGGGGGCACCTCGTTACAGCCTCTTGAGTGTGGAAGTCTGGGCTCCCCTTGGCTTGCATAGGTGGGTGCTGGGACAGAAGTAGAGCCATTATTGTCTAAAATTTTCAGTCTTGCTGGGCGCCCCCGTTCCTGTTCCTTTGGCCAGAGAGGGTAGGCTTTTGTTGGGGCTTCTCTTGGTCTACTCCGGTTATCATTTCTGGGTTGCCAGTATCTTCAGCTCCAAGTCTGAGACATAAGAGGCAAAAAGAAAACCCAGGGAATTTAACACCTTGTCATTCCTTGAGTCCCAGGGTCCCTGGCCAGTCTGCCTAATTCTCTCCACCTATCAGTGTTTTCACTGGTTTGTTTTACATATATGTCCATTATATATGTAACGTATGTCCATATATATTAGTTGTACTCAGCAGGAGGAATAGGGAAAAGTACCTCTAATCCATCTTCACTGAAGTAAAAGTCATCTATTATTGTTATTTTAAAAATCTTTTTAAAAGAGCAGTTTTAGGTTCACAACACAATTGAGAGGAAAGTACCAAGATTTCCCATGTACTCCCTCTCCCGCCCATGCGTAATATCCCCCATTATCTACATCACTCGCCAGACTGCACATTTGTTACCAGGGACCAACCCATTACTCAAAGTCCATAGTTTACCTTAGGTTTCACCCTTGGTGTTGTACGTTCTATGGGTTTGGACAAATGTGTAATGACTTGTATCCATAATTAGAACATCATACCAAGCATTTAAACCACCCTAAAAACCCTCTTTGCTCTGCCTATTCATGCCCCCCTCCCCAACTGACCTTCTTGCTTCCATAGTTTTGCCTTTTCTAGAATGTCATATAGTTGGGGTCATACAGTACATAGCCTTTGCAGATTGACTTCTTTCACTTAGTAATATGAACTTAAGTTTCCTTCATATCTTTTTTATGGCTTGAGAGCTCATTTCTTTCTAGTGCTGAATAATATTCCACTGTCTGGTTGTATCACCTTGTATTTATCCGGTCACTTACTGAAGGACATCTTGGTTGCTTCCCAGTTTGGGCAATTATAAATAAAACTGCTATAAACATCCATGTGCAGGTTTTTGTGTAGACGTGTTTTCAAATTCTGTGGGTAAATTTCAAGGGGAGTGATTGCTGGATCATATGATAAGAGTATGTTTAGTTTTGTAAGATCTTGCCAAACTGTCTTCCAAAGTGGCTGTACCACATTGCATTCCCATCAGCAATATATAAGAGTTCCTGTTGCTCCACATCCTGGCTGGATTGGTGGTGTCAGTGTTCTGGACTTTGGCCATTCTAATAGATGTGTGCTGGTATCTCATTGTTTTAATTTGCATTTCCTGATGACATATGGTGTGGAGCATCTTTTCATATGCTTATTTGCCATTTGTATGTCTTCTTTGTTTGCACATCTGTTAAGGTCTTTGATCCATTTTTTGGTTAGGTTATTTGTTTTCTTATGTTGAATTTTAAGAGTTTTTTGTATATTTTGGATAACAGTCCTTTTTTAGATGTGTCTTTTGCAAATATTTTCTCTGTCTGTGGCTTGTCTTCTAATTCTCTTGACATTGTCTTTCACATACCAGAAGTTTTTAATTTTAATGGTCTAGCTTATCGATTATTTCTTTCATGGATTGTGTCTTTGATGTTGTATCTAAAAAGTCATTGCTATACCCAAGGTCATCTAGGTTTTCTCTTATGTGATATTCTAGGAGTTTTATAGTTTTGCATTTTATATTTAGGTCTATGATCCATTTCGAGTTAATTTTTGTGAAGGGTGTGAAGTCTGGGTCTAGATTCAATTTTTTGGCATATGTGGATGTTCTGTTTTCCAGCACCATTTGTTGAAGAGACTATCTTTGTTACACTGCTTTGTTTTTGTTCCTTTGTCAAAGATCAGTTGACTATATTTATGTGGGTCTATTTCTGGGCGCTCTATTCTGTTCCATTGATCTATTTGTCTAGTCTTTTGCCAATACCACACTGTCTTCACTACTGTAGCTTTTAGTAAGTCTTGAAGTCAGGTGGTGGTCAGTCCTCCAGCTTTGTCCTTCTTCAACACTGTGTTCACTATTCTGGGTCTTTTGCCTCTCCATGTAACCTTTTGGATCAGTTTGTCAATATTCATAAAATAACGGTATGATTTTGATTGAGATTGCATTGAATCTATAGATCAAGTTGGGGGCTTCCCTGGTGGCGCAGTGGTTGAGAGTCCGCCTGCCGATGCAGGGGACACGGGTTCGTGCCTCGGTCTGGGAAGATCCCACATGCCGTGGAACAGCTGGGCCCGTGAGCCATGGCCGCTGAGCCTGCGCGTCCGGAGCCTGTGCTCCGCAATGGGAGAGGCCACAACAGTGAGAGGCCCGCGTACCGCAAAAAAAAAAAAAAAAATATATATATATATATATAGATAGATATAGATATAGATAGATAGATAGATAGATCGATCAAATTGGGAAGAACTGGCATCTTGACAATATTGAGTCTTCCTTTTCATGAACATGGGATATTTCTCCTTTTATTTACTTCTTTTTTGATTTCTTTCATCAGAGTTTTAGAGTTTTTCTCATGCAGATCTTGTACATATATTGTTAGATTTATACTAAATGTTTAATTTTAGCATGTACTAAATGGTATTAAATTTCAGATTCCACTTGTTCCTTGTTGGTATACAGGAAAGTGATTAATTTTTGTATATTAACTTGAATCCTACAACCTTGCTATCATCACTTATTAGTTCCAGGGAGTTTTTTGTTGTTGTTGATTCTTTTGGGTTTTCTATACAGATAATCATGTCACCTGTGAAGAAAAAAGTTTTATGTCTTCCTTCCCAATATGTATACCTTTCCCCCACTTTGTTGCCTTATGGTATTAGTAAGAACTTCCAGTATGATGTATGAAAGGACTGGTGAGAGGGAATATTATTTTTCTTTAAATCTACATTATCACATTTTTGTGTAGTTTTGTTTGTACTATTCTGATTTTAATAGTATTACTGATCTTATAGACTAGGAAATGCTGAAGGGCACAGGCGAGCCAACATCATCATGCAACAGGGCACTGTCCTAGCCTCCACCCTGTTCAAAATTCTTACAGATAGCTGAGATGAATGCCTAAAGGTAATGATATATTTGCATCTCAAAAAACTGGGAGTGATAGTTAATACCTAGGATCATAAAATCAAGGTCCAGAAAACCTTGATAAAATTGTATTATAAAATATTACGTTAGGAATTTTGTTTCTGAAAATAAATTATATAATATGGTATAAAGGGCAGAGCTGGTCTAATATTGGTTCTTATGGAGTAAGCAACAAGCAAACGAAAACAGAAGGAGGGTAGCACTTATATAATTAGAAATTAAATAAGAAGCAAAGGAAACCGATATTAATTCAGCCTGTAATTGGGGCCAAGCACTGGCAGAGGCATTTTGTAGGTGCCAAGGAATCTAACACAATCCTAGACTATATTAACAGGAGTTAGTAGCCAGGATATGGGAGGTAACTGCCACACTGTGTGCTGAGAGGTGTAGGTGATTTGTGGACATGGTGCCCAACTGATTGAAGATGACCAGCATGGTGACAGGTCACACGAAAGGTCATTGAAAAAGGTTTAATTTGAAAGATGTCAGGTAGAAAAAAATGAATTATTCTGTCTAGAACCAGAAGTGCAAGGTAGTATGTTCCCTGTCAATGTAAGTGTTTAAGCAGTGGCAAAATGACCAGCTGTTAGGGATGAAAGAAAGTGATCTGCTTTAGGTGCGCATTGGACTAGATGACCTCTAAGGTTCCTTCCAAGAATCTAGGTACGTCTTTAGGCCAAGTTAGAAAAAGAATGGCAGAGCGTTCATGTCATGGGGGT
Source organism: Delphinus delphis (assembly GCF_949987515.2). Lineage (NCBI taxonomy): Eukaryota > Metazoa > Chordata > Mammalia > Artiodactyla > Delphinidae > Delphinus > Delphinus delphis. The sequence goes on along the minus strand of NC_082687.1, from coordinate 7,625,549 downwards.
TTAATCCTCACCAAACTGAGCACAGCTGGTCTCCAGCTTTAATGAGATTCAGACAGTGAGAAAGAAAAGAGGTATTCCAGTTAAGACAAATTCCAGCTATTATCTTAGGAAACAGGAAATTCAGGGTTTTACAGGAGAAATGTCTGCCAATAAAAGCTGGAGTTAGTTTCTAGGGGGACTATTATTCAAACAAAAGAGCCCTTGTTTTTGATTATGGAGTTCAAAAGTAATGGGATATGAGCATCATAAAAGAGAGGCACCTGCTTGTGTATTAAAAAAAATTAATTTCCTATATGGAAATATTGTCTCCGAATTTAATCATGAATGAGAAGGAAAAAGACTCAAGTGCTCTGCTTCATTTTGTGTTAAAAACAAAAAAGTGATCGAGGTTGCCACCTAGTGACTGTTTCCTGCTGTTCGATTTTAGCTCTTGAACATGGGTCCCGCGGCAGTGATGTCGAACCTGGCTGTGCATTAGTATTACCTGGAAGTTTTCCTAAACTTTTGATTTCCAGGACCTACCTGAAGCCGAAATCAGAATCTTTGAGGTGGGGCTCTAGGGGTTCTGCTCTATTTTAAAGATCTTCAGATGACTCTACTGGACCTAGTCTACCACCGGTGTTCGGAATTAACTTCCCTGGGGACATACTGTGTGTGGGATGAAGTGTCACAGAGGCAAATTTATTGAAAGTGCAGGATTTACGTACTTGCTCTAACAGCTTGGTTTCAGCAACATGCAGCTTGGTGTTGCACCTTTGTACTTGAAACTTAAGATAGGCTTAACATGGCTAGAGTTTACCCTACTACTGAATACAAAGATACACAATCAAAGATGTTTATTATAACACTGGTTTTAATACTGCTTAACAAAAAACTGCTTCAGTGTTCATCAATAAAGTTTGGCTAAAAAATAACAGTAAATCCAAACATTGAAATTCTATGGGCGCTCTATTCTCTGTATGCTGACACCCCAGGTGTATTATGTGCAGAAAGCGAGCTGTTATTTCTAGGAAAGAAGTGATTCTGATGTAGGTGGTCTAGAACTGATCTCAGAAACACTGCATTAGTGAGTAGAGGCAGTAACAGGTGTGATTCAAGGCCATGAACGGGGTCCAGGGATTTTCATTTTTAACGGGTTCCTCGAGTGATTTTGATGCAAATCAAAGTTTGAAATCACGAGCTGGTATCTTTCCAGTGACCCTCAAATCAGTCTCCTAGTTCTTCTCTAGGTTAGTGGACAGTCCAGAACTTCCTCTGTGTTAACCTGGCCCTGTGGGGATGCTCTCAGTCTGTGATGAAGAGATACTGTGCCTTGTGGCTTGTCTCTACCAGCAAATGATGAAAATATGATTTAAAGTGAGTTTATAAGATGTCTTTCAAACACAGACCTTTAGACAGGCTCTTGCAAAACGGAACATTTTCCCAGTTTGTGGGTGGGGTTTCCCCAATTCACCCCAATGTGGAAAGTAATCTGGTGGCTGTCAAGCTGTGGTGAGCCATCAGGTCACGTACAAATCAGTCGGTCTAGCAGGATATGACCACAGCATATGTCTCTGTAAAAGACAGAACAGAAAGTGTGACAAGGAAACAAAGAAGGAACTGAAGGAGCAAAGGTCAAAAGTGCCATAAAGGGCTGATTTGCGATGTGTTTGCTGTTTTATGTTTCCCAAAGGCTTGGGTTCTGGGAGATTGTCCCTTGTTATTTGAATTTTCAGCTAGTAGAATTTGCGAGCAATAATCCATGAGTCTGCAGTGTTCTCCTACAAAGTCGCCTATGTGCCCTGTCCAGTGTTAGGTTGGTGAAAGGAGCCAGCCCCTTACAGGGAGGGTCCCTCAGTTGGGCTCACGTGTTTTATGACAAGGGGCGGGAGATTGGAGGGATCAGTGAAGATGGAGAATATGACTGTGAAAGCCTCTTCGGACCCCCAAGCCTCCCTGCAGCCAGTGGAAACGAGCCTTTACTCTGACTCTCCAACACGTGGTGTTACAGGGATTACATCTTGTTTTTGGTTTTTTGGAGGTGGACCATTTTTTAAAGTCTTTATTGAATTTGTTACAATACTGCTTCTGTTTTATGTTTTGGTTTTTTGGCTGCAAGGCATGTGGGATCTTAGCTCCATACCAGGGATGGAACCTGCACCCCCTGCATTGGGAGGCAAAGTCTTAACCACTGGACTGCCAGGGAAGTCCCAGGGATTATATAGTTTCTTTTGTTTTGTTTTGTTTTTGGTTTCTTTTAACATCTTTTTTGGAGTATAATTGCTTTACGGTGTTGTGTTAGTTTCTGCTGTATAACAAAGTGAATCGGCTATACATGTACATATATCCCCATATCCCCTCCCTCTTGTGTCCCCCTCTCACCCTTCCTATCCCACCCCTCTAGGTGGTTGCAAAGCACCGAGCTGATCTCCCTGTGCTATGCGACTGCTTCCCACTACCTATTTTACATTTGGTAGTGTATATATGTCAGTGCTACTCTCTCACTTAGTCCCAGCCTACCCTTCCCCCTCCCTGTGTCCTCAAGTCCATTTCCTACATCTGCGTCTTTATTCCTGTCCTGCCCCTAGGTTCATCAGTACCACTTTTTTTTTTTTTTTTTTAGATTCCATGTATAAGTGTTAGCATACGGTATTTGTTTTTCTCTTTCTGACTTACTTCACTCTGTATGACAGACTCTAGGTCCATCCACCTCACTACAAATACCTCAATTTTGTTTCTTCTTATGGCTGAGTAATATTCCATTGTATATATGTGCCACATCTTCTTTGTCCATTCATCTGTTGATGGACATTTAGGTTGCTTCCATGTCCTGGCTATTGTAAGTAGTGCTGCAATGAACACTGGGGTACATGACTCTTAGAATTATGGTTTTCTCAAGGTATATGCCCAGTAGTGGGATTGCTGGGTAATATGGTAATTCTATTTTTAGTTTTTTAAGTAACCTCCATACTATTCTCCATAGTGGCTGTAACAATTTACATTCCCACCAACAGTGCAAGAGGGTTCCCTTTTCTCCACACCCTCTCCGGCATTTATTGTTAGTAGATTTTTTGATGATGGCCATTCTGACCCGAGTAAGGTGATACCTCATTGTAGTTTTGATTTGCATTTCTCTAATGCTTAGTGATGTTGAACTCCTTTCATGTGTTTCTTGGCAATCTGTATACCTTCTTTGGATAAATGCCTTCTGCCCATTTTTGGATTGGGTTGTTTGATTTTTTGATATTGAGCTGCATGAGCTGCTTGTATATTTTGGATATTAATCCTTTGTCAGTTGCTTCATCTGCAAATATTTTCTCCCATTCTGAGGGTTGTCTTTTCGCCTTGTTTATGGTTGCCTTTGCTATGCAAAACTGTTAAGTTTCATTAGGTCCCACTTGTTTATTTTTGTTTTTATTCCCATTTCTCTAGGAGCTGGTTCAAAAAGGATCTTGCTGTGATTTATGTCATAGAGTGTTCTGCCTATGTTTTCCTCTAAGAGTTTGATAGTATCTGGCCTTACATGTAGGTCTTTAATCCATTTTGAGTTTATTTTTGTGTATGGTGTTAGAGAGGGTTCTAATTTCATTCTTTTACATGTAGCTGTCCAGTTTTCCCAGCACCACGTATTGAAGAGGCTGTCTTTTCCCCACTGTATATTCTTGCCTCCTTTATCAAAGATAAGGTGACCATATGTGCATGGGTTTATCTGTGGGCTTCTATCCTGTTCCATTGATCTATATTTCTGTTTTTGTGCCAGTAACATACTGTCTTGATTACTGTAGCTTTGTAGTATAGTCTGAAGTCAGGGAACCTGATTCCCCCAGCTCCATTCTTCTTTCTCAAGATTGCTTTGGCTATTCGGGGTCTTTTGTGTTTCCATACAAATTGTGAATTTTTTTGTTCTAGTTCTGTGAAAAATGCAGTGGTGGTTTGATAGGGATTGCATTAAATCTGTAGATTGCTTTGGGTAGTAGAGTCATTTTCACAATATTGATTCTTCCAATCCAGGAATGTGGTATATCTCTCCATCTGTTTGTATCATCTTTAATTTCTTTCATCAGTGTCTTATAGTTTTCTGCATACAGGTCTTTTGTCTCCTTAGGTAGGTTTATTCCTAGGTATTTTATTCTTTTTGTTGCAATGGTAAATGGGAGTGTTTTCTTAATTTCACTTTCAGATTTTTCATCATTACTGCATAGGAATGCAAGAGATTTCTGTGCATTAATTTTGTATCCTGCTACTTTACCAAATTCATTGACTAGCTCTAGTAGTTTTCTGGTACCATTTTTAGGATTCTCTATGTATAGTATCATGTCATCTGCAAACAGTGACAGCTTTACTTCCTCTTTTCCGATTTGGATTCCTTTTATATCTTTTTCTTCTCTGATTGCTGTGGCTAAAACTTCCAAAACTATGTTGAATAATAGTGGTGAGAGTGGGCAACCTTGTCTTGTTCCTGATCTTAGTGGAAATGGTTTCAGTTTTTCACCATTGAGGACAATGTTGGCTGTGGGTTTGTCATATATGGCCTTTATTATGTTGAGGTAAGTTCCCTCTATGCCTACTATCTGGAGGGTTTTTATCATAAATGGCTGTTGAATTTTGTCGAAAGCTTTTTCTGCATCTATTGAGATGATCATATGGTTTTTCTCCTTCAAGTTGTTAATATGGTGTATCACATTGATTGATTTGCGTATATTAAAGAATCCTTGCATTCCTGGGATAAACCCCACTTGATCATGGTGTATGATCCATTTAATGTGCTGTTGCATTCTGTTTGCTAGTATTTTGTTTAGGATTTTTGCATCTATGTTCATCAGTGATATTGGCCTGTAGTTTTCTTTCTTTGTGACATCTTTGTCTGGTTTTGGTATCAGGGTGATGGTGGCCTCGTGGAATGAGTTTGGAAGTGTTCCTTCCTCTGCTATATTTTCGAAGAGTTTGAGAAGGATAGGTGTTGGCTCCTCTCTAAATGTTTGATAGAATATGCCTGTGAAGCCATGTGGTCCTCGGCTTTTGTTTTTTGGAAGATTTTTAATCACAGTTTCAATTTCAGTGCTTGTGATTGGTTTGTTCATATTTTCTATTTCTTCCTGATTCAGTCTCAGAAGGTTGTGCATTTCTAAGAATTTGTCCATTTCTTCCAGGTTGTCCATTTTATTGGCATAGAGTTGCTTGTCGTAATCTCTCATGATCCTTTGTATTTCTTCAGTGTCAGTTTTACTTCTTTTTCATTTCTAATTCTATTGATTTGAGTCTTCTCCCTTTTTGTCTTGATCAGTCTGGCTAATGGTGTATCAATTTTGTTTATCTTCTCAAAGAACCAGCTTTTAGTTTTACTGATCTTTGCTATCGTTTTCTCCATTTCTTTTTCATTTATTTCTTCTCTGATCATTATGATTTCTTTCCTTCTGCTAACTTTGGGGTTTTTTTGTTCTTCTTTCTCTAATTGCTTTAGGTGTAAGGTTGTTTGAGGTGTTTCTTGTTTCTTAAGGTAGGGTTGTATTGCTATAAACTTCCCTCTTAGGACTGCTTTTGCTGCAGTGTATTGTTTAGCCTCCATTTATTTGTATTTTTTCAGATTTTTTTTCCTGTAGTTGATATCTAGTCTCATTGTTTTGTGGTCGGAAAAGATACTTGGTATGATTTCAATTTTCTTAAATTTACCAAGGCTTGATTTGTGACCCAAGATATGATCTATCCTGGAGAATGTTCCATGAGCACTTGAGAAGAAAGTGTATTCTGTTGTTTTTGGATGGAATGTCCTATAAATATCAATTAAGTCCATCCTGTTTAATGTATCATTTAAAGCTTGTGTTTCCTTATTTATTTTCATTTTGGATGATCTGTCCATTGGTGAAAGTGGGGTGTTAAAGTCCCCTACTATGATTGTGTTGCTGCCAATTTCCCCTTTTATGGCTGTTAGTATTTGCCTTATGTATTGAGGTGCTCCTATGTTGGGTGCATACATATTTACACTTGTTATATCTTCTTTTTGGATTGATCCCTTGATCATTATGTAGTGTCCTTCTTTGTCTCTTCTAATAGTCTTTATTTTAAAGTCTATTTTGTCTGATATGAGAGTTGCTACTCCAGCTTTCTTTTGATTTCCATTTGCATGGAATATCTTTTTCCATCCCCTCACTTTCAGTCTGTATCTGTCCCTAGGTCTGAAGTGGTCTCTTGTAGGCAGCATATATACGGGTGTTGTTTTTGTATCCATTCAGCCAGTCTATGTCTTTTGGTTGGAGCATTTAATCCATTTACATTTAAGGTAATTATTGATATGTATTTCCCTATTACCATTTTCTTAATTGTTTTGGGTTTGTTTTTGTAGGTCTTTTTCTTCGCTTGTGTTTCCTGCATAGAGAAGTTCCTTTAGCGTTTGTTGTAAAGCTGGTTTGATGGTGCTGAATTCTCTTAGCTTTTGCTTGTCTGTAAGGTTTTTATTTCTCCATTAAATCTGAATGAGATCCTTGCTGGGTAGAGTAATCTTGGTTGTAGGTTTTTCCCCTTCATCACTTTAAATATGTCCTGCTGCTCCTTTCTGGCTTGCAGAGTTACTGCTGAAAGATCAGCTGTTAACCTTATGGGGATTCCCTTTTGTGTTATTTGTTGTTTTTCCCTTGCTGCTTTTAATATTTTTTCTTTGTATTTAATTTTTGATAGTTTGATTACTATGTGTTTTGGTGTGTTTCTCCTTGGATTTGTCCTGTATGGGACTCTCTGTGCTTCCTGGAGTTGATTAACTATTTCCTTTCCCTTGTTAGGGAAGTTTTCAATTATAATCTCTTCAAATATTTTCTCAGCCCCTTTCTTTTTCTCTTTTTCTTCTGGGACCCCTATAATTCAAATGTTGGTGCGTTTAATGTTGTCCCAGAGGTCTCTGAGACTGTCCCCACTTCTTTTCATTCTTTTTTCTTTATTCTGCTCTGCAGCTGTTATTTCCACTATTTTATCTTCCAGGTCACTTATCCGTTCTTCTGCCTCAGTTATTCTGCTGTTGATCCCTTCTAGAGAAGTTTTAATTTCATTTATTGTGTTGTTCATCACAGTTTGTTTGCTCTTTAGTTCTTCTAGGTCCTTTTAAAATGTTTCTTGTATCTTCTCCATTCCTTTTCCAAGATTTTAGATCACCTTTACTATCATTATTCTGAATTATTTTTCAGGTAGACTGCCTATTTCCTCTTCATTTGTTAGGTCTGTTGGGTTTTTACCTTGCTCCTTCATCTGCTGTGTGTTTCTCTGTCTTCTCATTTTGCTTAGCTTACTGTGTTTGAGGTCTCCTTTTGGCAGGCTGCAGGTTCGTAGTTCCCGTTGTTTTTGGTGTCTTCCCCCAATGGCTAAGGTTGGTTCAGTGGGTTCTGTAGGATTTCTGGTGGAGTGGACTGGTGCCTGTGTTCTGGTGGTTGAGGCTGGATCTTGTCTTCCTGGTGGGCAGGACCACATCCAGTGGTGTGTTTTGGGGTGTCTGTGGCCTTATTATGATTTTAGGCAGCCTCTCTGCTAATGGGTGGGGTTGTGCTCCTGTCTTGCTAGTTGCTTGGCATAGGGTGTCCAGCACGGTAGCTTGCTGTTCATTGAGTGGAGCTGGGTCTTGACATTGAGATGGAGATCTCTGGGAGATTTCCGCTCTTTGATATTATGTGGAGCTGGGAGGTCTCTTGTGGACCAATGTCCTGAACTTGGTTCTGCCACCACAGAGGCACAGCCCTGATGCCTGGCTGGAGTACCAAGAGCCTGTCATCCACACGGCTCAGAATAAAAGGGAGAAAAAAAAGAAAGAAAGAAAGAAGATAAAATAAAATATAGTTATTAAAATAAAAAATAATTATTGAAAAAAATTTTTAATAATTAAAAAAAGAAGAAAGAAAGAAGGAAAGAAAGAAGAGAGCAACCAAACCAAAAAACAAATCCACCATGATAACAAGCGTTAAAAACTATACTAAAAAAAAAAAAAGAAACAGACGGACAGAACCCTAGGACAAATGCTAAAAGCAAAGCTATACACACAAAATCACACACAGAAGCATACACGTACACACTCAGAAAAAGAGAAAAATGGAAAAAAATATATATCTTTGCTCTCGAAGTCCTCCTCCGCTATTTGGGATGATTCATTGTCTATTCAGGTATTCCACCGATGCAGGTACATCAAGTTGATTGTGGAGATTTAATCCGCTGCTCCTGAGGCTGCTGGGAGAGATTTCCCTTTCTCTTCTTTGTTCGCACAGCTCCTGGGGCTCAGCTTTGGATTTGGACCCACCATTGCGTGTAGGTTGCCGGAGGGTGTCTGTTCTTCGCTCAGAGAGGACGGGGTTAAAGGAGCAGCTGCTTCGGGGGCTCTGGCTCACTCAGGCCGGGGAGAGGGAGGGGTACAGAGGCGGGGCGAGCCTTCGCCGGCAGACGCCGGCGTGATGTTGCACCAGCCGGAGGCACGCTGTGCGTTCTCCCGGGGAAGTTGTCCCTGGATCCCGGGACCCTGGCAGTGGCGGGCTGCACAGGCTCCCCGGAAGGGGGGTGTGGACAGTGACCTGTGCTCGCACACAGGCTTCTTGGTGGTGGCAGCAGCAGCAGCAGCGTCTCAAGCCCGTCTCTGGGGTCCGCGCTTTTAGCCGCGGCTCGCGCCCGTCTCTGGAGCTCCTTTAAGAGGCGGTCTTAATTCCCTCTCCTCTCGCACCAGGAAACAAAGAGGGAAGGAAAAGTCTCTTGCCTCTTCGGCAGGTCCAGACTTTTCCCCAGACTCCTTCCCGGCCAGCCGTGGCGCACTAACCCCTAAAGGCTGTGTTCACGCTGCCAACCGCAGTCCTCTCCCCGCGCTCCGACTGAAGCCTGAGCCGCCGCTCTCAGCCCCGCCTGCCCCGGCGGGTGAGCAGACAAGCCTCTCGGGCTGGTGAGTGCTGGTCGGCACCGATCCTCTGTGCGGGAATCTCCCCGCTTTGCCCTCCGCACCCCTGTTGCTGCGCTCTCCTCCGCGGCTTCCAAGCTCCCCCCTCCGCCACCTGCAGTCTCCGCCCGCGAAGGGGCTCGTGGTGTGTGGAAACCTTTCCTCCTTCACGGCTCCCTCCCAGAGGTGCAGGTCCCGTCCCTCTTCTTTTGTTTCTGTTTTTTCTTTTTTCTTTTCCCTACCCAGTTACGTGGGGAGTTTCTTGCCTTTTGGGAGGTCTGAGGTCTTCTGCCAGCGTTCAGTAGGTGTTCTGTAGGGCTTGTTCCACATGTAGATGTATTTCAGGGGAGGAAGGTGATGTCCACGTCTCACTCCTCCGCCATCTTGAAGCTCCCCCTGAAGTTGTTTTTGAAACGCAGGCTTCATAGTGTCTTAAAAACTAATGCATCTTGAGTGTCTACTTGGTTGAAAATGGGTCCTAATAAGACTGAGTGAGAGGGACTTCCCTGGTGGCGTAGTGGTTAAGAATCTGCCTGCCAATTCAGGGGACATGTGTTCGAGCCCTGGTCCAGGAAGATCCCACGTGCTGTGGAGCAACTAAGCCCGTATGCCACAACTACTGAGCCTGCGCTCTAGAGCCAGACATCCACAACTACTGACCCCGTGTGCCACAGCTACTGAAGCCCATGTGCCTAGAGCCCATGCTCTGCAACAAGAGAGGCCAGTGTGATGAGAAGCCCGCGCACTGTAACAAAGAGTAGCCCCCGCTTGCTGCAACTAGAGAAAGCTCACGTGCATCAACGAAGACCCAATGCATCCAAAAATAAATAAATAAAAGTAAATAAATAAATTTATATATATAAAAAAAGACTGAGTGAGGAGACAAGGTTGTTTCTTATGGATTATAGCAGTTGCCCTTAAGTTGTCCCTACATCCAGTCTTCTGCCTTCCAACTCCCCCTACCCAGTCTTTCTTAAGCTCTAAAATATATATAGTATAATTTAAAGTCATTGACTATCAAGCCCTCGTTTGCCCGTTAGAGCTCACTGTCAGCAGCCCTTCTGCATGCGTAATACCTCCAGGAAAATGGATTTTACGAATCTTTGCTCTTTCCTTCAGCTAGAGTTCATCTCTTTCCTCAGAACCCCTATAATCACTTTATGTTTCTATTATTGAACTTACCACAATCTGCCTTGTATCTTTTCTATCCCTTTCTTCTTGATTAAATTACAGTCTTAATAAGAGCCAAGAGCATCTCTTTTCTTCTGACCCCCATGTAGTTTTGTAAAATGTGGTCCTTCAGTAAATGCTCTTCAACTGACCTGAATGTTATATCAAACAGGATCAGGTATCTTGACTGGCTGGAGTTGCCAAGAACAGTTTAATTAGGGCTACAAAATCAAGGTAGATATTTACAAGCTGAGAAATCTAAAACAGTGAGGTTGGAGAGAGTAGCAGATGCGGAAATAAATTCCATAGCCTGGTGTGATCTTTTCTTTTTGGGCACAAGGTGGCAGACAGTGCCCACTTCAGTAACTGCATGCAAGGCAGCTTAGTGAGGCAGAAATTTCCTGCCCTTGTTTGGAAATCTGTGTTTACTTAAAAATAAAAAAAATAAAAAAAAGTGAAGCTAGTGCAGCTTGATGGCTGAAACCTGGGTTTGGATGAAGCACAGACCCACTATCTGACTGCAGGCTGTGCTCCCGGATCTCTGGTCCTTCTGTTTGGGACTCACCCCTCCATCATCCCTTAGCAATGTATCGTGGATATTGAAACATTTAGAGTTTCCCTTAAATGGATGAAGAAAATCAAACGTTGTCAGTGTTTTGAATAAATATGCATGAACACTGAGGCTTGGAAGGAGGAAACAAAACCTGACCAGAGAATTGAAATGTACAGTTTCCACACTAGGTAGCAGACTAGGACAGACAATCTTCGGAAGGTCCCACCTATAATCACCCAAAGAAAACATTAGTTTTTCTCTGTCAGCTCATTTTTTTGTCTTTACAACAGCAAGTATTTTTCATGTGATCAGACCTTTCACATGTAAAGGTCTGATACAATCTAGATATAACTAGCAGGTTGATTTCAATTCATTTATCTGTGATTTAAATGCTAATATAGTTTTCTTCACTTCATTAGTTGCCTTCAGTTGTATGTGTGTGTGAGTGTGTGCACCAAAACTGTCTTTTAAGAAAGCAAAGTACCTGTACTAGGAATAGTTTATTTGGGAATTCTGATTGTGACTAATTTATTAGGTGATATGTTAAGTCTTGCTATTGATACTGGTTTCTGTTATACCCAGGAGATGGAGAAGAACTGAGGGGGGAAAAGTATTCCTTGTGTGCAGGTTCTAAGAAGCATTTCTTTCAGGTTCTCTCTCTTTAGAGATATATGTGTATGTGTGTATATATATATATATATATATACACACACACACATACATATATATGCTTACATATTCATATATGTGCATAAATATATACATACACTCTCCATGTGTATGTCTATATATACATACATTCATATATATAATGTATATTATGTATTATGTCTGTCTGTGTGACAAACATATGGTAGTACAGTGAGTGTTTAAGAGCAGAGACACTGGAGCTTGACTGCCTGGATACAAATCCTAGCTTACTAGTTGGATCATTTTCTAACAGTTCTATGCCTCAGTTTTCTCATCTGTAAATGGGGATAATAATACTACTTGTGTAATAGGGTGGCTGTGCAGATTAGAGGATGTAACAGAGCATGGCACATGTTAGCCATTGTTATTTGAGTGTAACTGATTTATTCCGTAGCTTATACTACAGCTTTTATTTAGTAAAAAAAAAAAAAAAAAAAGTGTACCTTCTATCTACCCAATGTGGGAGTTTAGATTTTTTGAAAGCACCATAATGTGGTATTGACACTGACTTGTATTCATTTGTGTTATATAGATTATTCAACTCGATAATTAAGGTGCTGTACAGAAAGTGTCAGTCATGATTTCTATTTGGCAACTTTCGTCTCAAAGAGACAAGAGAAATAATATGCACCTTGATTATTGTATTCCCTATCTCTCTCTCTTTCTTCTTCTCTTAGCCCTTCTCCTTGAGAAGAATGTCAAAAATGGAGAGGTGTATTCATTAGGAATTCAACTCAGCTATCAGTAACCACCAAAGGAGCAGTTGCTTAACAAATCGAGAACTGTTGAAGGAAAGAAGCGGATGGGGCTGGTTGAGAGACATCTCTGTGATTCTTCTGTCCTTTTGTGTTAGAAAACCTACACTCCTCCTATCTCGTTTACTCTCACACTGCTATCACATTCACACTTCTGACACCAGATGTGTGGGGTCTTCTTCCCCACACCAAGTATGTCTGTGACCCTAGCTGGGTGTCCCCAAATTTAACTCAGTTCTGACACTACCCAGAGATAGTGTCCGATCCCACAGATTAGGGGCTCAGTCCTACAAGACTGTCTCCGTCCCCCACTTCAGATGCCAATGGCAAGTCCACGTTGTCACTTGTGCTTCCAACCTATTGCCTGTTGATTGGAGGTTCCCAATACGCCCTCCTTGGGTTCCATTACTTTGCTAGAGTGGCTCACATAAGTGAGGAAAACAGTTTATTACTGTTTACCAGTTTATTGTAAAGTGATATGATAAAAGATACAGATGAACACCCAGATGGAAGAGACGTGTAAGGCAAGTTCTGTGGGAAGGGATGCCGAGCTTTCATGCCCCCCTGGGTGAGCTGTTCTCCTATGATGTGTTCACACAACCTGGGCCCTCTCTGAACTCCACATTTTGGGGATTTTTATGGAGGTTTCATGGCATAGGCATAATCAACTATAAACTTCATTTCCAGCCCCTCTCCCCTCTCTGCAGAATAGGGGGTAGGGTTGAAAATTTCAAGCTTCTAATCGTGGCTGGGTCTTTCTGGTGCCCACTCAGAGGCACCTCATTAGAACAAAAGACACTGCTAACACCCAGGAGATCCAAAGGGATTTAGGAACTCTGTGTCAGGAACTGGGGTCAACGACCAAATATTAGAACAAAAGATGGTCCTAGTGCTCTTATCACTTAAGAAATTACAAGGGTTTTAGGAGTTCTGTGCCAGGAACTGGGAACAGATACATGTGTGTGTGTGTGTGTGTGTGTGTGTGTATACACACACACACACACATATATATATATATATTTTTTTCCCTATTATCTCACGCCCTTCCTTCATGGTCACAGAATGGCTGCTGCACCTCCAGGCATCATGTTGATGTTAAGCAAAGAAGAATAGGGTAAGAAAAAAAGGACAGGTGGTATTAACTGTATACACTCTCTTACCAAGAAGACAAAAAGCCTTCCAGAACTCCACTCCTCTCTCTGACCAGGAGACTTAGGGTTAATTTCCAGAATGGTATCACAAGGCTATTAGCTGGAAAAGCATCTACGCTAAAAGCCAGAAAAAAGAAATAGGGCTGAGATGATTTGGAATCAGCCGATGAGTAATATCTGCCAAAGCAAGTTTTTGTCCTGGTTTTGCACTTGTGCTTCTCCTTCTCAAATTCTCCCTGTTGCCCTCCCTCCACCCCATTCACCTCTTTGTCTAGAATGAGGTAGAACTGAGAAAAGTGATAACCTGGAGAGTTGCTTCAGGAAATAAAGACTTGCTTTACTAGAAGTTATAAACGTGCAACAGAGGAAAGAGCATAGAAGGACATGACGCAGGATATCTTTATTAGAGCAGAAGCAAAAGGAACTACTGGCTGGAGCAGAGTGGGATGTAGGGAGGCTCTCAAGCTTTACCCAGTGGATTAATTTCATAGCACTGCCTTTGCCAGAGGCAGAACTAATCTTGTTGTGTCTGAAATGAAGCACCACAGACAGCAGACTTCCTTATAGATCATTTAATTACAGATTATCATATGAGAGAGATTGTTTTTCATGTCTACAGCGCAAACAACAAAGGAAGGGTTTTGTGACACAACCTATTTTTAAATGATATCTATTCAAATATTACCTATTCCATGAATCCTTAATGAATTCTTTTTCCTTAAAAAAGCATCATAACTTTGAATAGGATTTCATACTGTGACCGTCAAAATAGCAACAGTTCTCCCCGGGAGGCCAGGTCTCTTGGCTTATTCAATTCCTGGCTCTGTCCGTCTGGTCTGCTGTCAGGTGGCTCCCCTTTATACTGTTAAGTCACAGTTGACCAAGTATCAAATCTTTATCCTGCTGGGAATTTCTAGTCACCATCGCTGTCACTGGAGCTGCCACTGTCTGATGATTCACTACTGTCATGCTTTTTAGGGGGTCGAAACCTCCTCTTGGAATGGGGCTTTCTGTAACCCCAGGAACCTTTGCTTTGTGACACACCCTTGTTCTGCATAGAATTATTTCGTCTGTGGGGCACAGAATAATTTTTCCTGCTGTGTGTTATTACGGTCCCTTCATTATTGGGGCCATTATGGGAACCTATTTCATTTTTAATTTCATTATCAAGACCACGAGAAGGAATGAACTGGCCCTGACCTTTGCCCTTACTCGGAAATCTTTGTTTTTCATTTGAGGTCATTTGATTCCTTTTAGAATGTTCTGTATCTTTTCTACTACTACCTTTGCCATTTTTCGGAATTTCATTAGTACTTTCAGCTCCATCACTACCGCCATCTTCTCTTTTGTCTTCTGTGGGTGCGTGAGGGTAATGAAACTCTATTTCCCCTTGACGAGCATTTTGGCTGCCGCCATCCACTCTGCTTCCTTCTTCTCCAGAAAGTTTCTTAAAATCGGTGCTACCTATGATGTTGTTGCCCTCCACCAGGCTTACATCAGCAGCATTTGCCTTTTGGGCTGTTTCATCCCTGGTTCCAATGGTATTTCCACCATTCCCTTCTTTCTCTGGGATCTCATTATAACCTGGTCCTCTCACATCAGGATTAATGGTCTCAGCTTCACTTGGGCTGGAAAACTCTGTTTGAATATCTGTACCTTCTCGGTCAGGACGAATAGCATCTCCTTTACCAGAAATGTCCTTAAAAGGTGGACCATCTCCACTGAAAGGAGAGCTACTGTCTTCCTGCCCTTGGAGATCTGGATAACCACTGCCTTCAAAATCACTGGAGACCTGTTTGGCTTTGGGGAGCTGTTTTAGACAGTCCATGTTGTGTTGGATACGGTGGGTACTTTTGCTTTTTACTGGAATATTCTGGGCTTGGGAATCTCTTTGATGATTCTTCTTAATTCTTGAGGGGGCTTTAGCATAATTGGCACCTGCTGGAACTTTGCTTAAAACATTCCGGGCTTTGTTCTCTTTGTTTTCTTCCCTCAAGAGTTCAGTCACAGCCCCTGGCTCCATTATGTGGTGCATGTTATTTCTGATGAGAGCTTTGCCGTATTCTTCTTGGTCATGTAGCTTGCTAAGGGCATTGTCTCCATCCTCAGTCCCACGACTCCCAGTCGATTCAGGATAAATGGACGTCTTCAGGTCATTGTGGGCATTTTCTTTGTTACTAATCCTGTAGTCTTTATTCATTGTCTGTCTATCTTCCAGAAGATTTTGAGATTTAGTGCTTTTGTTATTTTCATTGGTTCCAGGGAGGGACACGTCTTTCTCTTTTTCTTGGACAATGTTTTCTTGAGGCACTGGCTCTTGATGTCTTCTCTGGCCAGAATGGGGAAGAGCAATATTGTCTTTGTTCTTTTCTTCCTGCTAAAGTGTAATTTTCAACATAAAGTGGTTATTTTATGTTAAACTTTTAAAATTTAATAATTCTTAGGCAATAATAATAAATTTTAAAACCCTGCCAGATACTTAATAAAAAGAGTCTTTTAACTCAATAGAGATTTGTTGGTAGAGATAATTCTGGAACGGCCAAAGCAGGTTTCACGGAAAAAGAAGGATGAGAAAGGCTTGAAGAGTGGGTAAGATTCAAATACATGTAAGGAAAATGGTGAGAACATCTTAAGAGTAAGTGGTATATTCACATATTTGGAAACAGGAAACATTTGAAAGATAATATGAATAACATTATAAGGCTGGAGTAGAGAAATCCTAAGAGAATAATACAGAAGAGAATCCAAATAAGAGAAATAAGTTTGGAAATATAGATTAGGGCCTGATTTTAAAGGAGGACCTGATTTTAAAGAGGACAGTGTGGTCCTCATCTCGTGACTAGTGACACATTGCAAGTGAAATGAAGTTCGTCTTTCAAACATGATTTTTCTTGCTCTCATTCTCTCTCTCTCTCTCTCCCTCCCCCCCACTCCCATTCTCTCTCTTTGCTTTCACCCTGGTCTTCAAAGGTATAAATCTTTTCCTCTTCTCTTTTTTCTCAACAGAAAATATACAAATAGAAGAATCTAGGTTCTGACATCCAAAGAAAATATTTTGCAGCAGGTGTTGGCCACCCTAGCTGTTGTCTGAAAAAGGATTCATTAATTTTATTTTTTTCCCTCTTTTGTCATGTAATAAACCAGATTTGATAGTCTGGGTCAGTAGTTCTCAAATTTAGCATTTCTCGTAACTATTCTGAAGGCTTACTAAAATGAAGACTGTTGGACCCAATGGCCAGAGTTTCTGATTCAGTGGGCTTGGGGTGGGGCTCTGGAATCTGCATGTATGACAAGTTCCCAGCTAATGCTGGTGCTGCTGGTCTGCGACCACCTTTGGAGAACCACTCTTCTGGATCCTAAGTTTAAGTAATGAGGTCCGGATGAGAAAAGTCCCTGAGACAATAATGGGATGAAAAAGAGAAAGTGGAGAAGAAGGGTAGAGTGTTTATGCCTGTATCTCAATTTGTCCTTTTTTTTGTGGGGGAAGGTCTGTAAAATGCTGCTTCATAGGCTGCACCTTACCAACTCGAGGTACAGCCAAGGTGCAAGAAGCTTGAACAATGTGGTCAAGAAGAAGGAGGGGCTGAGATTGCTTTTGCCCACAGCACTCACTGTTTCTCTGTGGCACAGGCTAGATATGGAAGCATCTGAGAATGGTTAGGAGCTTTCCAGAGGGAGTGATGTGGCTCTAGAAGGAGCAAAGTCGATGGAGCATATATACTAGGAACAAATGTGAGTCATACGCGAACAAAGAGGGGTCTACATTGTCCGTGAGAGCCAGGAGAGCCTGAATCAGCGCTGCCCCAAGGCTGTACTGTTTGGTCCTAAGCTACTGTAGCCAGTGGCTTCATCTTAGGGCACCAGCAGGGCAAGCAGTACGCAAGGGGTCGAGCAACATTGTCCCGTCCATGTCCGAGGAGCCCACGTCTTCCTCTCCACTGTGGCTTGAGCCGTGTGTGTGCATATGGTATATGGTATATGCTGGACGGTGTAGGCCACCCCCAACTCCCTCACGTGCTTGCACGCCGTCTTAGGGGAAGAAGGAGCATCTGAGCATTTTTATCCAAAAGGGACTGAAGGGCTTCCTTAAAGAAGTATTTCCATGAGTAGATAACCTTAAGTTTAAACAGGTTGAATTTAAATTAATTTCTGCACACTCCCTACCCTTTCATTAGCCCACGGGTAGGAGCTCTTGAGCAACAGAACAATTATAGACAGAATAAATACCATACTTTCTCTCCACCACAGACCTGTAGGGTGAGCTGAAATTTACAACACCGCTACATAGACCTCTGAACTGGCGGGTAACATGAGATCAAAATAAGAGATATTTCTTGAGGAACTGGGACACGTAAGAAGTTGGGCTGGGCGCTACATGTTCTGAGCAATACCTGATGATTTATTGAATGGCAGAGGCAGCAGTCCTGCAGGGGTGTGGAGGGTGGGCGTGAGGTGCTGTGACAGAGACCTTGTATTCAGTCAGGGTCTGCACAGACAGAGGGTCAGAGCTTTGTAGAACCTGGGACTGCAGGCATAAGAATTTGGTTTTATTTTGCAAGGGATGAAGAGCTAGTGAAAGTGCATGATCAAGAGATTAACAAAATAAAAATCAGAGGTTTAGGAGGAATTGTGGTAAGAAAGGACAGTCAGGAGGATGCTGCAGTGTCCAGGAATGAGATGTAATCGCTTGGATTAGGACTATGCCAAAGAAAAATGTCACAAAGAAAAACCACCTACTGGTGCCCAAATAGAAGAAGGGTTAATACCTAGAACGTTGACATGAAAAAGTGAAGACAAGAGAAAAAGATAGCTTTAATATTAGACATGTTGACGTCGATGGGATATAGAACCTAAGCTCAAAAAGCAACATCCAGTTAGAGACTGAATTGGGTGTCACAGCCTCCCAGCCCACGTCCTTTCCAGTTTCTATGACCTGTGGTCAGCTTGAACATCCTTGAACATTTTATGAGCTAATTGCTTGTTACTTTTCATGTCAGATCTTTTCATTTATGGATATGCTAATTTTTTCAAGTTTTTTTAAACCTGCAGCTAGTAACTAGTATCCCTTTTTTTCCTGATGCAGCAGTCCTTAAGGTTATTTCCTCTTTCACATAAAACCCTTCCAGGAAAGTCCAAGTTTTCTCCATATTCACTGGATGCTTTCTCTTCTCCAGGTTGACATGTGCAGAGGCTCTTATTAGGTCACTATGTTCAGATCCATCCTCAAATAGGAGTACTGTTCTACTTGGAAGACTGCCTGCTTTTATACATAAATCTTATTAATGTTGGAAGCTGTGGGGAATTGTTGACTCAGCTCACACTTGAACCTCAAGATAAAAATGGTTTACAGAAGTACCCTCTGTTCTTACAAAGCTGGCTCACATGCAGTATACAAAAGTTCCAAAGTGTAGTATTTTTTTTTTTTTTTTTTGCGGTATGCGGGCCTCTCACTGTTGTGGCCTCTCCCGTCGCGGAGCACAGGCTCCGGACACGCAGGCTCAGCGGCCATGGCTCACGGGCCCAGCCGCTCCGCGGCATGTGGGATCCTCCCGGACCGGGGCATGAACCTGTGTCCCCTGTATCGGCAGGCAGACTCTCAACCACTGCGCCACCAGGGAAGCCCCAAAGTGTAGTATTTTTAAGATATAATTTGAAATGACTTATTTGGGAGGAGTTATCATTATTCACTAATCTTTTATATTGGCAGGTATATTCTGAAAATAGATAAGGTTTTCTCATGAGGAAAAGTATAATAGAAAAAAACGTTAGAGTGAATTATTTCTGAATAAAAAGTATTTTAAACATTTAACCTATTTTAAGGCATTCCATCTGGGAAATTTTTACACAGACATTTGTATTTTCCTTTGCAAGTAAGTTCATTTGCTCACTGCTAATATACACTTTTGAGTTAAACAAGTGCATTATAATAATCCCTTCTTAATTTTTTCCCCTCCCTGTTCTGAAGTGGGAAGTTTTGTTTTATATTTGGTGTTTTTACTGCTTTTAAAACAGTAACGTGTACACTAATGGTGTACCTTTCTTTAAAGACTGAAGAGTTTTTATAAGTAAAACATGAAACAACTTTTAAATTGTGATGGTCGATCATTTTTGCACTGCTTATGTTAAATGACTTCCTGTGGCACCGTTTCCTGTATGATGGTCGTACAGTCAGTTAGCTGATCTGCTTTTCTGTCTCCATGCCTTACCTCATATTATTCTTTTCATGGAGAACAGTCTCTCCCACACAAATGTTTGCTCAAACCCTACTCATCCTCCAAGGTCCAGTTCGCTTATTTCCATTACGTAGCTTTTCCTGAACACCACACTAGGAACTAAGCTTTTCTACTCCAAGCCCTGAAGCATGATTTTTCGGGTACCACTCACATAGCACTTTGCACATTCTGTCTCGGGTTACAATAATTTTTGTAAGCACCTTTTGTTTCTTTTCTAACTCTAAAATCCTGTAGAGAAAGAGTTAAGTTTTCTCAATCATTTTATCTCTCATAATATCTTGCACAATAGGAAGCTCTCAGCATGGATTTGTTACAACCAATAAGTTTAAAAGGCAGCTAGCTTTAGAGGTGCTAAGTCTTCGAGATGCGTATAAAGAATATTGAGCAGAACAGAATAACATTCTGAAGGGAAGCTACTACTTTCATGGGGAATGAGGCCAGATTTGAAGAAAGTAAATAGTCCTTTTGCTGATGGCATTTTAAACTGTTTCTAGCTCTGTGGCCAGTGAGTCTGCAAGAAAGGACTGAGTGAAAAGAATTATTGTTTTATTCCAGTGACAATGCCCTTATTCTTTCTCTTCCAAGCATTCTGACACAGATGGCATCATCTGTGGAATGAATTTAAGGGACACTAAAATGTGCCACTTTTTAGGCCAAAATGATTTCTTTCTAATCCGTTCCCCCCTGCCCCATTAGAGCATATGGTAGAATATGTCCAGAAAACCTCCTTACAAAGGATCAAACTTTATTCAGAAGCAATAACATGAAAAACTCAATGGGTGTCCAGTATCCACCAGCACCACATCTGCTGTGGCAGGTCCTGAAGCAGGGCAGGGTTTGGGCCAGGGCATGCGGTAGCCCATCTGTGTCAGAAAGACACTGGGACACAGAGTTCCATAGCAGAGATGCTCCAGGAGCCTGGGACCGTGGGAAGAATATAAAGGCACCAGCTGTAGACAGAAACCCCAGAGAAGGCAAAAGTCAACTTTGTCTTCCCTACAGTTTCGCCTAATGTTTGTCCAGAGTTTGGATCATGATAAAATCACTAGGATTCTGCTTACCTTCACATCAGTTTGATTTTTCCTCCCAGACGAGGTATAAACAAACTTAAAAAGATAATACCCATGTTTCTCGTGGTGGCCCTTGTATGTTATCTACAAAACACAACATTATATTAAGGTGGGTTTATCTCTTACGAAGAAGTTTTCTGGCTCTCTTTTTGATAGTACAAGGTATTTTTAACTTGGGTCAAGTCTATTTCTGCATCTAACAAGTGGTGGTACATCTGATAACCGCAGGACGGCGTGTGTCAGCGAGCTCCTGAAGAGAGCAGCTTGTTCCTTTCTTTTCTATCTCTAAGTCTGTTTTCCCTGAGGACGACTGTCAAACAGTTCTCTCCCCCAGGGTGTATCAATCTTATTACCAAATTTCAATGGAAATGGAGCACTTGGACATATTTTCAGGTAGGAGGAGGCAGAGGGACGAGGTGAAAGGCAGATTTTACAGTATTCATGCTGATGGCAAATTGGCAAAACTCCCAGCATGAACATTCAGGCTCCCAAGCTTGTGGTTTTTGCCTTTGCAGTTTTCAGCTGAGATAAAGAGCGGAAGATTGTTAGTTTTTAGAACAGAATTTTCTGAGACTGCAAGAAGAAACCATGGTAGGCAGAAGTAAGTTGCAATTTGGTGACACGAAAAGCTGAAGGTACTTATTTAACTTTCTGGTTGCATCTGGAAAACTAACTCCATGTACATGCAATTTCCCCATGAAGACTTGTTAACTCACTTCCCTTTGTTTTCTCCCTCATTTATCTCTCTGTTCTCACGTACATGTGTGGGAAAATATTGTTTGCTAATAACAATATCCCAGAACTTTTATTCATCCCTCTGAAGGAAGAAATCATTGAAGAGAAAGAATTCCCATTCAGAAGGCTTTTCTCTTTTCTACCACACATTGTGTGAATTAAAGTGCCAAAATTATGCTGTATAATTTTTCCATTTCCATTCTAGGTACACAAGAATATTTTGACAGTTAAAAATTTCCTCTTATTGACTTTTCTCTTTACAGAGTTGGAAGGGGTGTATTTGAGAAGAATAATTCTGTTTACCCTCTGTTCTTCCACAGAGTCTTGCTTCATTTTCTCAGCCTGTGGTTGCAATGTCTGAAAGGAAACAAGAAATAAAACTTCACTAAACACTTCTTTCTTTCATTTCTTCAAACAGTGAATGTTTCCTTTCTTATTCTCTCACTGGGGCGTATTATTCAATGTGGAAAATCATTCTGACTCAAAGACGGTGGGCACACATCACATTTGTTTCTGTATTGAAGGAGGATGCCGACCTTCCTCCCCCGGGGGGAGATAGTGCCGGCTCCACTGCGGAACCACGTTCAAGTGTGGGAGAACAGCTGAGTTGGGAGGGGTGGCACTCCAGGTGAAAAAGCTTGGATGTCATTGGTATCCACTGAAAAAGCTTTCCCTGGCACACTGGGAGTGTTTAGTATCAGTGAACCAAAATCAGAGTTGAGTGATGTGGATTGCATGTGCGTTGATTGTATAAGTTCAGTCATTGCTATTCCAGTTAAGGTAAGATGGTCCAGCAAGAGTGAAACCATAGCCCTGCACCTAAGGGGAAGGAAACCACCTGAGGATGGCGCTGCATTGTTGCCAGTTACCTGGGCAGTTTTTTCTTTCAGGAAAAGGGAAAATGACATTTTGAAAGGTTGTGTATTATAGAATGTGAGAATGACACTATAAACCATTAAACTTTCCATTACTTCCACTATTAAAAGTCCAGAATTTTACCTAACATCAAAACCAAGAAAATTACTTCTTTTTTTTTTTTTTTTTTTGCGGTACGCGGGCCTCTCACTGTTGTGGCCTCTCCCGTTGCGGAGCACAGGCTCCGGACGCGCAGGCTCAGTGGCCATGGCTTACGTGCCCAGCCGCTCCACGGCACGTGGGATCTTCCCGGACCGGGGCACGAACCCGCGTCCGCTGCATCGGCAGGCGGACTCTCAACCACTGCGCCACCAGGGAAGCCCTAGAAGATGACTTGTTTTCAATTCCACAATAATTTTTCTCCCCTAACTGCATATTTTATAATTCTACCCTTTATTGCCCTCTGCTGATGTCGGTTCTTGTGTGATCTTGTGCATATAAATTTAGAGCATTGCATAACTCCTCAGAAATATCAAAACAGTTAAAATAGTTCTGGAAATGGGGGTATAGGAAAGAGAAAATATAAAAAACGAGATGGGTAGATATTAAGCAAAAGAGAGAAATGACAGTTTGGGGTATTCGGTATTTTCTTACAGAACGCACACACAACATGTATTAAAAACATACTTGATGGTATGTTTAATACAGTTCACGATAATAAATCATGAACTTACCACAAGGTAACATAACAAAGTCTTTATAGTCTAATTGCATATCAATGAATATTAATTGAATTGCATGGCCCAACAATCATCTTTTATATTCTTGCACTTAAAGTTTTGTTTTTTAAGGAAACAACAATGTCACCCTTAAATATGTCTTTTTGACATAAAAATTATTCTGAACTGAAGGCAATTAAGAAGTAGAACATGTGGAAAAACCTTCCCCTTTTCTGCCTAAAGGCAGGAAGTAAATTCTCCTTTTACTAGAGACAAACTCTTATCAGTCCAGAGATGGCACAGAAGAATCTGCAAACAAATCTTGTTAAACTAATCCTAATCTTCCTAGTTAGGGGAGAGAAGTACTCCGCAGTCCTACTTGGACTTCCCCTAGCCCCTTTATCTTGCCAATTCTTCACAAATGTATTGTTTCTTTGTCTAAAAGGTATAAAAGCTTCCTGCTCTGGTCACTTCTTTGGGTCCTCATTCTCTTGTGAAGGGCTTTCATGTACATGTAAAACTTTAATAAAATTTGTGTGCTCTTCTCCTATTAATCTGCCTTTCTCAGTTGAATTTTCAAACCCAGCCAGGGACCCAAAGAGGGTTGACGAAAACCTTTTCCTCCCCTCGAGTTTGAATTTTGATTATGATTCCAGAACATATGTAAGTGGCTTAGTACATACTAATTTCTGATACCACCATCTGTCATTAAGTACTTTAGATAATTACTCAGATAGAATCCATATCTGAAAGAAAACATTACAGTTAGCCCTTCGTCATTCCAAGTTTGTCTCTGTGTCCTTGCCGAACCTTTTTAATTTGAAATCTGCCCCCCTCCTTCCCCGCCCGCCACCCTTCACACCCACTTGGCAGCTCTCCTGCCCTTGAACGTGGCCCTGAAATGGAGACGGCATTGTTTCCCTCGGTCGAAGAAGACTGGCATCCTCTCTCTCTCTTTTTTTTTTTGCTGTACGCGGGCCTCTCACTGTTGTGGCCTCTCCCGTTGCGGAGCACAGGCTCCGGATGCGCAGGCTCAGCGGCCATGGCTCACGGGCCCAGCCGCTCCGCGGCATGTGGGATCTTCCCGGACCGGGGCACGAACCCGTGTCCCCTGCATCGGCAGGCGGACTCTCAACCACTGCGCCACCGGGGAAGCCAGGCATCCTCTCTTGGCCGGTGGTCACTGGGTTGGTGTTGACACAGCACATTTCTTGGAAGATGGTCGGAGATGCCACTGCAGCTGTTCTTCGGAACGTGGTGCTCAAAACAGGCTCGTCCTCGGCTGGTGGGATGAGCTGGGTCAGCGGGGCCCACGCCATCCTCCTTATGCCTAAGCCCGTGCCTCTGTGGCCCCGACTGAGCAAAGTCAGTCGTGTGCATCGGGCCTGGCAGATGTCTATTTTAAGCAGTATGTCCCCTAGAGGACTGCTAGAGCATGTGTGCTGAAAGGGGACACGCCTTTCTCAGCTCCGGCTCTCCTCGCCGGTTGGCACAGCTCGTGCCCGTCAGTGCATTTCCCAGTTGGTTGCCCACTCGCTCAGGACCTATGTGTAAGTTCTTCTGACAACAGAATGACCACTCGCTTCCACGCTTTTCCAACTGAAAAGGTTACTCCGAGAAGTTAGGATGTTTTCCAGACACTATCTAATTAGCACTGTGTCTCCTTTGCAGAAAATATCTGTAGCACTCAGCATTTTCACAAGATGACTTCGTCACATCCTGAGCACTCATCTGGGTGAATCAGAGGCAAGAGAAGACACAAAAGGAAATTGGAGCTTGATCTGGGTTAAGCTGAGGGGGACTTCTTCCCATCTTTAACCTCGCTGATGAAGACAAAATCACCAGCAGGATCTCCCAGTGTTGCAAGAACTACAGGAAAGGTCTGGTCCCTTCATGTTATCGTGTAGCTATAAAGTCTGGTTGCTTAGTCATGGAGCATTCAAGTCAAATTCTCTCCGTTTTTGGTAAAATATTGAGAAATTCTTTTGACAGGTTATAATTTGGATATATTTACTCACTAGCATTAGCTGATTGAAACACTGTGGCTGGCTATTGGTTTTCTCAAAAATATTTTCACTGGCATTTCTCCAAAGGCAACATGTAGCCATCTTGTAATTCTTCTCACATGTTCGTTGAGGGCTTCAATGTCTGGGTGACAGACATTTGTGTCAAGGGTTGGATGGGTCCTCTTTGTGTGGTACTTTATTGTAACTGAACAAGGTAAGTGCTACTAATTTCAAAAGACATCGCTTAAAAGAAAAATAGAAGAAGAGAGCAAGAGATTATATGATGCATAACTGAATCTGTAAATGCTTACTGGTGCTGCCAGGGTCAGACTGAAAAGGAGCAGTCCCAAACAGATGATTCGCATCTTTGAGAATCTCTGTAAAAAGACAATAATATTTTACCCTAAAGCATTGCCAGTTATGAACTGCAGCCATAATAATAAATAAAACAGAAAAGTCTATACAAACCTCCTTCCCCTTAGCACTCCATTTCCTCTTGTTTAAAAAAAACTACATATAATTTATATCCAAGTGTAGAAACTTTAATCTGAGCTTTCATATGTCTAATTATTCCAATGTGAAAATGAAAATTGTCCAATATTATGAAAACAATGAACTTGGATAGAAATGGAGTTCATAGACATATTTATTTGCTCTATTGTCAGCCCAAACTTTTCCCTTTTATCTTTAGAAAGAGACCATTTAATTGAATTATTTATATAATTCAGAATAACATTAAGCAAAGAGTCAATAAACTTTAAGGTAGATCAATAGAAATGATGTAATTTGAACAAGAGAGAGAAAAAAGGGTTTTTAAATGACCATTCTTTTCTTTCAGTCCTTTATAAATATATTCTACTTCCTCAGGGACCTGTGTGATGGTAGCAGTGGTCAACCCAGAATTCTATCTCTTAGAGAGGAAGTAAAGCAAAATTGTTAAGAAATAGGTTTTAAAGTTAGATCTGGGTTTGAGTTCTTGGCTCTGTTATTTAATAACCAAGGGACCCTGGGCAAGTCATTTAAACTCTCTAAACTTTGGTTACCTCATTTGTAAGATCTGAATAATACTTATACTTGTATCTGATGAAAAAATTCTTAGTTCTTTACACAGAGCCGGGCACATAGTAAGTGCTCAATAAAGGTTAGCTTTTGTCATTAAAAAAATAAACAGTTAAAAAAAAAAGAATAACATTAAGTTAGTATAGCAACTCATAACAGACTCTAAATGAATCTGCCAGGGTGGCAGGCTTTACTGTGAGGAATGAAATCTTGTTCACCACCAGCCCTGTGCCTGAATATATATCCTCGTACTCATTAGCAAGATATATGAGGTGGAAGCCACCTGTGGGCTGGAGACCAAACAATTTAGGTAATAGTTATATTAATAGCTAACATTATTGAAAACTAAAATGGGCCAAGCACTGTTCTAAAAATTTGACATATATTCAATTAATTGAGCTTCACAGTAACCCTGTGGAGTTAGGTGGCATTACTAGTCCTGTTTTACAGATTAGGAAACAGACACAAAGTCAAGTAACTTGTCCCAGAATTCCCAGGTGTTCAGGGGCAGAACTGGGATTAGCATCCAGCCAATGTAGCTCTAACGCCAGACTCTACAGCACCTTGAATAAGTTTCTTCTCTTTTATCTTATTACAGAAAAATCTACATGTAGTTGATGTAAAGCAAATCATAGTATTTTACTGGGATCCACAAAACGATGTTTAAAACACTAACATTTTCTTATGGATAAAGGTACCTGTTTATATGCTAAGAGGATCTAGTGAGTTCACTTAAGTCAAGTAGCCATTAGATTGAAAAAGAAAGTCAACATAATTTTGGATGACTGATCTGTTGGTTTTGATATTTAGTATTTTACTAACTACCACACAGACATATAGCAACCAATATGAGAAGTAAAAATTTACACCACTCTTTGATATTACTTGAGAGAAAAGTACTTTTAACAGGAAAAATAATCTAAATACTGTTGCAATCTTTAACCAGTTCAAGGTAATAGCTTTTATTTGGAGAAATAAATATAACTTTTAAATGTATTCTAAAATCCTGGGCTATTCTCTTCTAAATTAATACAATTTTAAGGACCTTAATCCTAGCTATAATTTAGCTTCCAAGCATTTTAGAGGTTAGGACAGTACAAGTCAAGTATCAAATGACAATGCTGATCACTAGAAATATCAGTACAGATGAGGTTTGAAAGTACAAGTCTGATCATATTATCCTTATTCTGTCCTATAAGCAAAGGTGTGGAGTAAAACTGAAGTCTTTGAGCTACTGTGGCGCTTGCTAATGTTGGTAGTCAAATCAGAGGGAAAGCTGCTACCAAGCCACCAAGTTCAGTCGATCATTTCTGGAGCTGGTAACACACTTTCTCTTTCTAAAACAAAGCACTACATAGTACACAGGTGTGCTCAGTAGAGAACACTTTCAATATGCATTCATTTTCAAAAGCCAGCTCCCTACCTGGACGGCACGCATCCTACAAATGGGAACTATGTTATAAAGTTGTTATCGAGAACATCAAGAGAGCCAAATTACCTGGGGGCCTTTGACCTTCAGAACACCCGGGTTCTTCTGCAGAATTAACGGTGTCTGGGCATTCTGCTGAAATTTAAAGTTTGTTAGAGTCCCCAGTGGCCAATCAGCACTGGCTCACTTAGCGCTAGCAAACAATTTGTTACCAGTGCCCACAGATAACCATAGGGGGCAAAGTCATTTTAATCTAAAAATGTTTTTGTGGTAGAAAGCTGCTATCAAATGTTCCAGAAAGTGGGATAAACAGAAAATATAAATACCTCAGCTTGGTGTATCGTGTTGTCAAATAATTAAAATTGATTTTAGAACTATTAACTAGGACTGGCTGAATAACTCACGAGTTTATAAATAGAAAACAGTGTAGCTATCCTCTTATGTCAAAAGCTTATAATTTCAACTGTGCCTGAAGGAACTTCAGCAACATTTAACAAAAGGGCATTGAGTGCCTATTATGTGACCAGCATTAGGGAAACAGCAGTGAATGAAACACAGGAAAAAAAAAAATCCCTGTCTTCGTGGAGTTTATAAGCTGGCAGGGAGACAGACAATAAATAAGATGAGTAAGTAAAAAATGTTATGTTAGGTAGTGACAGAGACTAAGTCTAAGAAGAAAAAGTGTTGCAGGGAGGGGACAATAACAAGCATTGAGAGTGGGGACATTGGGTTGAAATTTTATTTTTTAAAATTTTTAATTGTTTAATTTTTATTTTGGGGCTGCGCCACATGGCTTGCGGGATCTTAGTTCCCTGACTAGGGTTTGAACCCAGGCCCTCGGCAATGAGAGCGTAGAGTCCTAAACACTGGACCGCCAGGGAATTCCCTGGGTTGAAATTTTAGATAGTGAGGCCCAGGAGGGCCTCGTTGAGAGAGTGACTTTTGAGTAAAGACCTGTAGACATCTGACTCTCTAGGGGAAGAATATTCTAGGCGGAAGGAAGAGAAGGAGGAGAACCCCTGGGACAAGAGCCTGCTGGCTTGTTCCAAGACAGAGAAGAGGTCAGGTTGGCTGGATGGACTGCAGGAAGGGAGTGTAGCAGGAAACGAGGTCAGAAAAGTATTCAATGGCAGATGATGTAGCGCCGCTGGGTCATCGCGAGGCCCTGACTTCACCCTGAGTGAGAAGGAAGCCCTTGGAGTTCTTGGGCAAAGGAGGAACTGAAGGAGGGACTGAGTACGCAAAGGCAGAGACCGGCGAGGGAGCTCTTGAAGTAATCTGGACTTGAACCACCAGGGGTGGTGAGAAGTGGTCACGTTCTGAATGTATTTGGACAGTAAAGCCAGTAGGATTGGCTGACGGACCGGATGTGGCTGGGAGAGAAAATCAAGAAGCAAGGATGGCACCGAGGTTTTTGCCTTGAGCAACTGGAAGAACAAAGTTGCTCTTTAGTATTGTTATGGGGGAAACTGCAGGAGTGGTTTAGGGGGAAATATGGAGAGTTTGGGTTTGTATGTGAATGTTATAAAGTGGTCAATTTAGGACGTTGACTTTTTCAGTGAAACGAGTGGCACACGCATGTTGGAATAAGCTTTTCTGGGGCAGTAGTTGGCCCAGTCTGGCTGCCAAAATCATGACTGCAGTAGTTCAGGAGGCTCCATTCAGTCTAAAATATTATACGACCTGGAGGGGTAATTAGAACTTTATGTGAAACATCAATAAAAGATAATGTAAGAATTGTTTAACCCATACTAAGGGATAAGAACTACCAATAGCTAAACACAACGTTAACAGACTATAAATGATATTTAATGAGATTTAAATGTAAACTCCCAGTTTCTCCTAACTTTCAAAACAGACAAAAACCAAAATAAAACAAAGAAAGCAGCCCTTAGGCAGCCTTAGCTGAGAGAATGGTTTCTTTTCTAGTGCAGGCTGAATCCCTATTTTTGATCCTCTTCTGAGTGTACGTAGCTGGTTCTTAAAACTTTTGCCAGGATTAGAATTTTAGCTTTTAGGTTGGGGACACTGCTGACTCACAGTCGTTCAACCATGGGGTTTAGAGTATTTGACATTGTCATTGACAGTGGAGACGTTTAACTGGTAGCTTTGGAGTCAAACAGACCTGAGTTCAAATACTGACTCTACCTCTTGTTTGCTGTGGTCAATTGCTTAAGCAACTAAATTGAACTTCTGTGAGCCTCAATTTCTCCATATGAGAATGGGGAGCATCATAACAAGCTGAACTTTCATTGAATGATTACTATGATCCAAGTATTCCTCTAAGTGTGGTATATTAACTCATTTAATATTTACAAAAACTCTATATTGTAGCTGTTATTATCACGGATTTTAGTGATAAGACATACAGCAATTAAGTGACTTGCTTAAGGTCATATATCCAGCAAATATAAAAAGCCAGAATTTGGGCTTCCCTGGTGGCGCAGTGGTTGAGAGTCCGCCTGCCAATGCCGGGGACATGGGTTCGTGCCCCGGTCCGGGACGATCCCACATGCCGCGGAGCGGCTGGGCCTGTGAGCCATGGCCGCTGAGCCTGTGCATCCAGAGCCTGTGCTCCGCAACGGGAGAGGCCACAACAGTGAGAGGCCCGCATACCCCCCCCAAAAAAATAAATAAAAATAAAAAGCCAGAATTTATAATTAAGCAATGAGGGTCCAGAATGAGGTTTGAAAACCACTGCACTCTACTGTCTCTTACAGTCTGCATAAACATTAAATCAACAAATGTTCCTAAGTCTAAACTAAATGATAAATACATGATAGCTACCCATCCCACCCATTCTTCCCATCATTATATAATAATCTGGCATTCAGATGACATCCTTCTGCATCTCTTTTCTGTCCTCTCTTTATCTACCAACCATGTCTTCTTTTACGACTCAATTGTTGAAGGGAAAAAAATCAATGAAATGGTGAAAGAAATAATAGAGTTGACGTTTAAGAGCAAATGGTGGGCTGTTTCTCTAGACATCACAAATATTAATGACCAGAATTTCAGCAAAATGTAAAGGACTTGGCAGACAGAGAAAAAGGCTAACAGGAAAATGGAAGGAAAGGAAAGGAATGGACAAGCAGCAGTGTTCAGTCAACCGTAAGACTGAACAGAAACATACAGCTATATAAACAGTAGACAGATGAGAATACCACAAAAACCCTCACTTTAATATTCTCTTAACGCGATGAATTATTCACAGATTTCTAGAGCACTTAGGAAATCCGCAGCGTTTTAAGGTTTTACGCTCTTCCGTAACTTTAGAGTTTATAAGTAACTTTATACTTTTGAATGATCAGGTAGAAGTAAGCACCTGGTATGTGCCTCATACATGGTGCAACTTTAGAAAATGTTAGGGTGTTTTTCATTAATATTATAGTTTCAGATTATTTCTCAAATGTGCTTTTTCTTTGCCTTTCCTTCTTTCCAAAGAAATTTAGCAAGAGATCTCCCCTTTATTTAAGTGATGGGAAAGTGTTTAATTCTATCTAGATGAATCTGTGTTCTATAAGAGAAAACTCATAGAATGTTAAGAGAAAAGTTGACTTAGCTACCAGTCCTACCAAGGAGTAAACTGGCAGTAGCTAAATATATATATACTTCCAAAGCTAAAATGAATTCAAAGCTCAAAAAGTAAAAATGCAACTTGGGCTTTAAATTTAGAACCTACAATTGACTAAAGCAAGAAGAGAAAAAAAGAAAAAAACATTGAGCCTATCAAACTTTCTGTCTAAAAGTTTGCCGAGAAGAAACCATGGGGAGAAAACCAGAGAATAATCATTTGCTAAAGTTCTGTGAAGTAGAGGTGTTACTGCTACCCTCTTAAAGCTTGCCCCCTGGGTTGAGCTTGAACTTCAAAAACTGAACATAAGTTTCCTAAATGTTTTTTGTGTAATAAACAGTTTTTCCATAACATTTCTTAGGAATCAAAGATAAAGACCAGAGTTCTGTAAAAAAGGTAATCTAGCCTCACACTATTTCTATTTACTTGGAAAAGACAACAAAATAAAACAAAATTAAGAAGGACTAGAGAAAAACAGGAAATGGACCCAAACTTTCTTCTGGTTCTCGGTTCATGGTTCAAGAACAGACATCTCCACCAATGACGCACCTGGCCGGAATCTCCTGGGCCGGGCTGACACAAGGAGCTGCTCCTCAAAGAGATTTTCAGATGGAAATAGTCCACAAAACTTGTTTCATCTTGTGCTGGCTTTTTCATTTCTTACCCTTCACTTTATTGAGAACAATCATAAACTATGAGCTAACTAGGAACCTACACTATCTGTTCCAGCTACTGGACCCTCATCCAGGAGTGAGGCTTTGTGTTTTGTCTTGTTTTGTTTTTCCATCTATTTCTGGAATCTTCCATCCATCTTCTCTATACTTGTGCTCTAGGTCCAATTGTTTCGATATACATTTTTTTTTTTTCTGTACGCAGGCCTCTCACTGTTGTGTCCTCTCCTGTTGCAGAGCACAGGCTCTGGGCACGCAGGCTCAGCGGCCATGGCTCACAGGCCTAGCCGCTCCGCGGCACGTGGGATCTTCCCGGACCGGGGCACGAACCCACGTCCCCTGCATCGGCGGGCGGACTCCCAACCACTGCACCACCAGGGAAGCCCTTGATATACATTTTTTAAAACTTAGGATAGTAAGAACTCTTTTTATTTTCTGGGATCTTGGTCCCCAACTTATTCTTAACATTATTAGGTGACACATTTCTCTGTATCATCATAGGCAGTTAGAGATAAATATATACTATGCATATTTCTGAAATAACTGAAATAGCGCTCTATTTTCTAATTTATATATGGAACAAATACTGAGTTTTCCCTTCTGAAACAGTGGGGGGATCTCCACAGTGTTGTGAATGGAAAAGAAGGGCCCTTGTTGAGCATCTCCTCTTTACCATATGGACCCTTACAGATTTGTCAAGGCTTTAGGCATTTCATAGAATCATTTATTCCCCATTCATCTCCAGAAGAGAGTGTGAAATGGGTGTGCTGGGACTTGCCCTGTCTTTAGCAGAAGAAAATGTTTCTGTTTTAAATATGTTCATTCATGAGGATCAATATTCATCCTGAGTTTAAAAAAGGTCGCGTTTTAAAACGTCACTTACAACCAACTTTCTCATCTACCTCCAAATTATGGGGTTTTTTTTTTAGTTTTTATTATTTTTTTCTCTTAGTGTTTGGGAATTTCAACAGAAGTACATAAAAATTTCAGCCAGATACGGAACCACAAAGGGTCACGGAGTAGCATGAAGCTGGCTGTGTTCATTTCTCTGGGCTATTTGTTTACCCATTCAGCTATTACTGGCAAAGGGAAGGCATGTCAATATAATTTGCTTTTATTTTTATATTAGAAAGATGTCTTACTACACCTTAAAGTGTAATTCAGAGGGTGTAGTTAACATGTAATTATAATGATACCAGGCTTTTCCTTCAGGACATGGCGACATTGCTGGAAGAAGCTGTAAGGCTTCGTTGTGTGACCTCAGGAGGGAAATATCTCTCATTCCCAAATAGTTCTTGCCATTTTGTTGTGCAGGACCAAGTATCCTCTTAAGAGACAGAACATGATGACATATACCAGCTAGTTATTCATCGTATTGGACACATACTATATTCATACCTAATTTCGGCATATCTTGTCTTCTCAGGTTTTAAACTTCGTGTTTATATGTATTGTGTTATCATTTTATTTTAGCTCTCCTCTCATGACTGTCTTAATTCTCACAAATTCTCAGAATTTTTTCTATGCTTGTCTGTTCTTGTTTCAGTTATCTATTGCCATATGACAAACTACCTCTAAACTTAGTGGTTTAAAACACCCATTGATTGTTTTCTCTCAAGTGTCTGTGGGGTGACTTGTGCTGTGCTGTGCTATCCTCAGATCTCTCATTTGGGACACTCAGACAGGATGGGGGCAGGACTTGTCTGAAGACCTGATTGGGCTGCACATCCAAGATAGTGCTTTGGTACTTCTTCATATGACCTCTCTCTCCAGCAGAACCAACTGGACTTCTCATGTGGTAGCTCAGGATTAAAATACTCAGTGGGTTAAAAGCTCATTAACTGGATTTGTTGGTCTAATAGTAGAGGTTCCCATGCAAATTACATTCTGCTCTTTCTCAGGGGGCTTCCCCGCTCCTGAGACCCTCTAGGCTCTCAAGAGCAGAAAACAGAAGTAAGTGAAGCCTGGAACTGTTAGAGTCATGGTCATGATATTGGTCAAAGCAGTCAGATTCAAAGGAGTAGGTATATGTTCCACGCCTTGGGGAGAAGTGGCAACGTCACATTGCTGAAGACTTGTGGAAGGGGAGATAGTGTCGAAGCTGTCTTTGGAGAATACAGTGTGCCTGAGTCAGTCCCGATAGCAATGCAGGCATTGAGAATTCACTGAAAATTACTCTTAAAATGTTTGGTGTACTTATATTAGTCTGTTTCTCTCCAGAGAGACAGAACCCATAGGTTATACACATAGGAAGAGACTTATTATGAGGAATTGGCTCACATGATTACAGAAGCTGGTAGGTCCCATGATACACCATTTGAAGGCTGGAGACCCAGGGAAGCCAGTGGTGTAAATCCAATCTGAATCGCAAGGCCTGAGCACCAGACGAGCAGCTGGTGTCATTCCCAGTCCAAGGCAGGAGACAGGTGTCCCAGTTTAAGCAGCCAAGCAGGAAGCTGCCTTTTTGTTCTTTTCAGGCCCTCCCTTGATTGGGTGATGCCCACCCACATAGGGGAGGAAAATCTACTTTACTGAGTCCACCTCTTCAAATGCTAATCTCATCCAGAAGAATGCTCTCAGACACACCCAGAAATGAAAACGTTTAATTTGGGCACCCCTTGGCCCAGTTAAGTTGACATAGAATGAACCATAGCAGTACTGGACTTGATGATAATTCATTCTACACAGTGTAAGTAATGGTTTACGTTGTGCTGCTGATTCCCCATCACTGTCCTACAGCTAGAATCAAAATCAAACTTTCCCTCAGCTGGCTAAGGGGTTAGACGTACCTGACAATCTCTGTCACAAAATTTCAAAAGATAATTAGGATAATGAAAATAGTATCTTCAAATATTATTTATTAGACATAAATAACATTCTTGATGTGTTCAGGTCCGGGAAGTGTCAGAAGCATGTTATTAAGCAGCTGCGGAAAGGAGATAGCTCACAGATGGCTGGATCAAATATGAGAAAATGTACTGCATTTTTAGTGAGTTCACTGATAGTTTGTTTATATCCTAAGTGATTAACCACAGCTAAAATTTTAAATTAATCAGTTCTCTATGGTTGTGACTTTATAGTCATCCGAAATGGAAATCAGCAAACTATGGCCTGTAGGCCAAATCTGGCTCAACAGCTGTTTTAGCAAATAAAGTTTTATCGGACCACAGCCATGCCCATTTCTTTACATTTTGTCTATGGTGGCCTTTGCTACAATGACAGATTTGAAGAGTTGTGACGGAAACCATATGGCCTGCAAAGCCAAAAATATTTACTTATCTGGTCCTTTACAGAGAAAGTTTCTGACCCATGACTAAACTAGTGAAAGTTGAATTTGTGCTTTAAAAAGTGATAAGACGGGCTTCCCTGGTGGCGCAGTGGTTGAGAGTCCGCCTGCCGATGCAGGGGACATGGGTTCGTGCCCAGGTCCGGGAAGATCCCACATGCCGCGGAGCAGCTGCGCCCGTGAGCCATGGCCGCTGAGCCTGCGTGTCCAGAGCCTGTGCTCCGCAGCGGGAGAGGCCACAACAGTGAGAGGGCCGCGTACCACACACACACACACACAAAAAGTGATAAGACAAAATTCTGTGCACACTGATGAAGGTCTTATCTTCTTGGACCCTGGGAGTTATGAAATACAGGGGGAAAGCCTCCTGAAAAAGAACAGAATACATCTTCCATGGAACTTTTATTCTTAGAACAACAAACCAAGTTAATGAGTATCTAACCCACTGAGGGCAGAAAATATTTACAAGTATTTGCACTTGGATAAACAAAAGGTCCACGTGATTGCTTCATGATTTCCTTTTAATTAATATTGATTTTTTTTTAAAAGTAAGACTCATATTTCTTGACATTAGACTATCCTTTTCAAAAGAATGTATTTCTATTTTTCTGCTTTTCTCACACTTTCATTACTTTTTCTCTTTGTCACTCAGAGGGATTCACTTTGCCTAGAGATGGATTGGGATTTGGGGGGTTTTTTGGCTGTGCTGGGTCTTAGTTGCAGCACGTGGGATCTTCATTGCAGCGTGTGGGATCTTTTAGTTACGGCATGTAGGCCCTTAGTTGTGGCATGCGGGTTCTAGTTCCCTGACCAGGGATCGAACCAGGGTTCCCTGCATTGGGAGCACAGAGTCTTAACCACTGGACCACCAGGGAAGTCCCGGATTGGGATTTTTTTTAATAAGAGGAATCCAAATGGAAAGAAAGTCAATGTTTTGTTTTTCAGTTCTGAATAGGCTCTTGAAACTCTCAGCAGAAGCAATTATTTTGAAAACTAAAGCTTTAGTTTTGCAAGATGAAACTCTTGTTAAGAGAGGAAAGGGTGATAGGAAATCAGCAGGGTCAGCCATGAAAGAGGCAGGGTATAGAATTTATGTAACAATAATAAATTGAAATGGGGAAGGGGGATATTCAGCGCTCCCTGCAGATTAAACGTGGCTCACCCTGGTTGCCAGCTGGGGAGGATATTGATTGAGGCATCATGTTGGAGGAGGTAAGAGGGACTTGAAGTGAGGGGATAGGGCCTAGGGAGACCACAGGGAGAGGGGCAGAGTCATCTCTCAGAAGCAGCTACCCTGTGGCCATGCTAATACCCCAAGGCCATCCACCCCTGGGGTGTGGGCTGAGCTGGGAGGCCAGTCAGCATCCCATTGCTTGGTGAGGGCCTACATGTCACCATGAATCATCTCACATAAGTAGCCCTCTCTCATGCTAAGCCCGTCTGAACTCTCCATGTGGTCAATGTTCTTTAAATGGTCTAGGACACTCATAAGTCTCCCAAACCTTGGTATCTGGAAGAGGTACATGGAAGAGCAGCTCTCTGACAACCTTGCATGGTCTCCATATAGACCATGTGGGCAAGAACTGACTGCAGTCCAACCCGAGTCTTAGCAAAGTGCCCTGTGGCTGGCCAAATCTAAGATTTGATGATTCTATGATATATTGTGATAGTTTGTGACAATGTCACAAATAAAGAGTAAAGATTACCTATATTGCTGAATAAATAGTATTTATCACACTGTTCCCAAGGCTTCCATCTCATGAAAAGCTTTTGCTTACAAGGAGGCATTAGGACAAGAAAAAAAATGATCTATGAGTTCGCAAAAGACAATTTTTATGACCAGGTAATTCTATTACAATCAGATGCACCTAAATGTTTCGATGGAGAAAGGAAGGGACTGGAGAGGAGAGAGGTGATGATCTGAGTAGCTCGTAATGGGTCGGACTCTAAACAGCAACCCACTGAGTATACTCCACATGTAGGAGGTGAGGGAACAAAGACTAGGGAAGGAAATTCATTTACTCTCGATAACACCATCATTCAAGCCCACCTAACTCCAGGGCTCGTGCATTTTGCACAATACCAGTCTACCTATATAGAAAGGTATACCAAAATACCTGAAAAATATCAGAGGATCCTTGCTTTGGAAATATTCTTTAGGGCTCAAGTCATAAAAAAACATAGTTGGTTCTAAGAAAATTGTGATAGAGGACGTCTCGTTTTTTCAGCAATGCCTTATCGTTAGAGATTTCCTGCCCACTCATGGCTCAACATCCATTCCTGATGAATATGCACTAATGAATATAGCATTCCTAATGAATATACGCTAATGGTCAAGAGAACAACAGATCCTAAAGCTAGGCTGCTGCGTTGACGTTGTGACCTGGTGCAAGATGCTCAGCCTCTTTGTACCTCAGCCCCTTTGTCAATAACATGGGCGAGAACAATAAAACCTAGCTGACAGTTTTGTGAGGGTTAAATGAGTTAGCAATAAATTACATTATTGGAATAATTGGGAAAATTTGAATATGGACTGGGTACTAGAAAATATTATCATATCTAGGTTGAATTTCTTGAGAATGAGAATAAGAATGGTATGGCAGCCATGTCAGAGAATTCCTTGTTCTAATACTAAATGCTGAAGTGTTTAGGGGTGAACATTGTGATGCCGTGATGTCTGCAATCACTCTTGGCACTCTTCATATATATATGAAGAGAGGCACACAGAAATAGAAAGAGATAAATATGGCAAAATGTTAACCATGGGTGAATTTAGGTGCTCATGTACTAGCCTTCCAACTTCTCTGAAGGCTTGGCATTTTTCAAAATAAAGAGTAAGGAGATGATGGGTTGATGTTTGTGCGTATGTATAAGAGTTTTCTACCCCATCCCACTGCTATGCCACCTAGAACCAAATCAATAGGAGTAGGGCTGCCAGATGTAACACAGGACAGTCAATTAAACTTGAATTTCAGATAATGAATCATTTATTTAGTATAAATATGTCCCACATATTTCACAAATGCCAACTATTGCATAGAGCATACCTATACTAAAAAGTTACTCGTTGTTTATCTGAAATTCAAATTTAACTAGGCATCCTACATTTTTATTTGTCAAATCTGGCAACTCTAATAAAAGCTGTTTATTTCCCTGATATATGTGGCTGAGCCCGCCCACAAGCATTTCAAACTCTTAGTTATGTTGATTTATCCGTGAAAAAGATGTCTATCGTCCTTCTTAGTTTTAAACCATAGAGGAAGTAAGCTTTCATACTTTAGCTGAATCGTCATCCAGGTCTCACTTTTCTTCATTCTGAATCTCTCATTTTTCTTCTTAATTATAACACATTTGAAGGATTGCATTTTTATTTGTGATAAAACCCATAGATAGAATATACATACAGGTCACATCAAAATACATGAGGATGCTAATCAACCCTAATAGACAGTGATGGATGGGCAGTGTGATCAGAGAACTACACGTTTATTGTATACAGCGTCACTGATGGCAGTGAATCTCTTCTAAGAAGCACCGCTCGGACAGAGGGTATGTTTTAGCCATGAGCGCAAACACGTTGAAAACACTATCTATAGAGCTACAACCTCAACATGTTCAGTCACACACGATCTCATGCATTGGTTAACCACTTTGGAACGGCAGCACCATTCCACATTATAATATGCACATTTGTTATATTGCACCTTCCTGAGTTGAACTTTGAAAACGGTAACCACACAAAGTGCCGGAACGGATGAATTCATCCCAGTCTGGGCCTTCACTGGTGGTAGTAGTAATCTTGACCGTCGTAGCCGTCGTAGCTCCGCCCTTTATAGTAGCTGTACTCATCCTCATAGGCTCGGTAATTGTCCCCACGAGGTTCTCCATTTTCATTTTCGTAGATTTCATATCCATTGTCGTACTCATTGGTGCCTGTTTGTTCATACTCCCCCTCATATCCAAGGGTGGTGGTTTCCCCAGACGGTGGTGGGGTAGTTCCGTAGATCTCCTGGGGTGGAGCTGTAGGTTCAAATCCACCATTCGGAGAGGTAGTTGCCTTAGAGGCACCATTGTCCTGGCCTCCAGCCACTGTGGTTCCTTCTGCATTGGCTTCGGTGACATCTTCTTCGCCTTCTTCCTCTCCATTGTCCCCACCGCTGCTGCCGTGGCCATTGTCTATCTCTGTGCTGTTGGCGCTAGTGCCATTTACGCCCTGCTCATTATCATCCACTTCTGCTTCATTTTCATTTTCTTCCCCTCCTTCTTCATCACTTTCCTCCTCTTTTGTAGCCGCCTTTCCTATATCCCCAGCCTATAAGGGAAAGTTTGAAGGAATCCAAATTTAGGTGTGAAAAACATAAAACTTAAGGCCATTATTTCATCCAACATAGGCTGTACTGACAGCCTTGTCCTACATGTAATTCTTAATTGAAGCCAATTTAAGTTACCAAAGAATTGGTGGGTTTTTAAAAATTCAGAATTAGTACCTTTGTCATTGGGTTTTGAGGGAGAAAAAAAGGTACCTGATAAAATAAGTCTCTGTGGGAGATACTTTCTATAGCTTTGCTACTCACTTTCTCTGTCTTGGAATCCTCTTCCCAGAAATGCTATGGCATCTCTCAGGACCTTTTATCCATTGCTAAGATGCTTCTCCTTAGTCTTCTGTGATAATATTGAAAGTCAGTATAAGAACATGGAAAGAGAACTTCCATGGGAAAAACCTTTCCTTATTTGTAAACAGGGACATTGTACCTGCTCTTACTTTTTCATTGAGTTAATGATGATAATATAAAATACTGTGTGTAGAGTGTCAGGATAACCTCAGACTTCAGTAAAGCAATGAGAGCAGATTGAACATCTTGGAGGAATTGTTACCTGCGTGGGAAGCTGGATGGCAGCTAGACCTATATACCCTGTTCCAGGTGCGGTCTCCTCTCCGTAACCAAGTGTGGTAATGGAAAGGGTGGTGTTCTCAGCCTCTGACTCTTCGTCTTCATTTCCCTCAGAATCTTCATTCTCTTCATTGTTTTCTTCTTCATTTGAAGTCTCCTGGGGTAAGTGTCCAGAGCAAGAAAATTTATTTAAGCTAGAAGATAACTCAAGGTTTGTTGTAGTCGTGAAGCATTATTGGAAAGAACGTCCTCCGTATCCCTCAGCCAGCTTGTCACCCAGTGTTGACAGTTCTGCTTCCTCTTGTGCCATTTGCACCTCTCACTTCTCGGAACTCAATTCAAAGTTTTCTCGTACTATTTACCTCACTATAGTGTGTTTTAGATATTTATGTGTTCCGTTTAATCAATTCAAAAATATTTGTGTAATAATTTCAGCATATCTGACTCTATGGTATCATACAGTACATAGCTTAGGCTCTGGAAGGCTTGTTAATAGCTGCTATGACATGACAGTTCGTTAATTATTGTATTTGCTGACAAATAAGCTGAGGACTTCATACCTATTTTAAAATTTTTAAATTCCTTAGAGCAGTCTTTTAAGGTAGGGTTGTAACTCACACCCTTTAGAAAAGGAAAGTGAGCTCAGAAAAGTTAAATAACGTGTTTAAAGTCTCATAGTAAGTGATGAAACTGTATCTTTCTAATTAAAAAAAAAACAAAAAACAAACCTGGGCCCTTTCTGTGCACCGTGACGTTTTTGATGACAAGGAGGATTTATGTGAATTGTCCACACTATACCTAGGATATTT
The DNA here is from genome assembly GCF_949987515.2 of Delphinus delphis. Classification (NCBI taxonomy): domain Eukaryota; kingdom Metazoa; phylum Chordata; class Mammalia; order Artiodactyla; family Delphinidae; genus Delphinus; species Delphinus delphis. The sequence goes on along the minus strand of NC_082687.1, from coordinate 7,585,023 downwards.
TTTCAGAAAAGAATTCCTTATAGAAGCCCCTCTCTTCAAACAAGTTGATTGTATGTCGTATTTACTATCAAAAAGAAGTGAATGTATTTCATTTACTTTCAGGAGTATTTAAAGAAAAAGAGACGTATTAAATTCAAAATCCATCTGCCAATATATAAGCCAGTTTTGAGAGGTGGGCAGTATTCAAAAGATGTCAGGCATTTGACACACAATTTTGCTGTGCAAAGAAGAAATCAAACACTCCAAGAAATCCTTAGCGATATATTACGTTATTGCAGGAAGATGTTTCTTAAAAATTACTACTCCTCAATGAATGTTATTATCATCTTTAACATTGTACTATTTTGCCTTTTCTCCATGTTGTTAGGCAATTGTTTGTTGATCGAGGTAACCTCTCAAAGTAATTCATAGCTAATATTGAAAGTCAGGAATTCATACACAGAATTTATTTACTTTAAATGAGTACTGGAAAACTGAATTTTTTCAATGTGTTTTTCGAGGGATTGTGGAGGTCACATGCAAAAGAATATGTGCTGCATGATTCCATACATGTATGTATGTGTGTGTGTGTGTGTGTGTGTGTGTGTATATATATATATATATATATATATATATATATATATATATATATATATATATATGGAACACAAAAAGAGCCAGAAACAATCTATCTGTTAGGAGTCAACATAGCAGTTGCCTTTGGTGGTGGTTGATTAATAGATGGAATGGAGCACAAAACATGTGCTGCTTTTTTCTGTGGGTGCCGGTTACCCTTAAGTGCTCAATTTCTGACATTTCAGTCATCTCTAAACTTATGATAATTGTGTTATGTACATTGTATTTCAATAAAAGTTTTATAAATGTGAGACTGAATAATTTAGGAGAGGGGAAAAAATGTATGATCACCAAATAGAAGATATGCCTAAGCACCTTCTCATGGGAATACAATTCCTGGAGACTCTGTATTTAATCTGAATTGCCAGTGACATTTTCAGGAAGAGACGGGGACAAAAGAGGTTCTAAACTCTCTTCAGGATGGACGACTCCCAGGTTTCTTCATCCAGTTTTCCACTCTCACTTTGAATGAATGGTCTTTGGAGCATTTATTCCTCTGAAGTTTCAAAACCAAACCACCAAATATTGACTGGGCACTATATATGTATAAGAAACTGGGCTGGGCAGTGTGAAGAGATGCAAAAGAGGGTACAGCACTGTTGACCCTCAAAGCGAGGATTGTTACCTATGGCCTCTAGTCTCCTGGGTCATGGGGAGTTTGCAGATAAGTTCGGGGAGGACCAGAAATGTTCAGAGATTGTTGGTAAAATATCGAGTACGTGAAATTTCATCAGAATTCTAAAGGAGCCTTAATGTTTCTCCATCCCAACCACCATCGTAACAAATGAAGAACCACTGTCAAAAGATATGCAGTCTAACTGGGAAATCTAGCTGGTAAGGCAATTTTACAATCTCTGTACAGCAAGCAGCTGTAGTTAAATGGATTACCCTAGCTTAGTTCTTGTGTAAGATTGCTATGTGGAACTCCAGGCAAAATTTTGTGGGATTTAGTAGGTGGCCTTTTTCCTGGTACTGGCTTGACATTCTTGTAAGGTACCCCTTTAAAAGCTATTAGGATAAATTGTGGTACTAAAAAAGTTACTTTTATGGTTAAAAAAAAATCAGGCTAATTATGCGTCACTTTTAAAGTTCCCACACCATTTTGTTTTCAAGAGAGCAGACGTTTGTCCATTTTGAGCAGGCATTTTGATCCATTTTAGACTGTCATTGTCCCTTCATAAATAGCATCTAAGAATACCTGAATTTAGAAGGTTCCCAAACCAGTGGATAGCTATAATTGACTACCCAGGAAAATGTACCTAATTACTATGTTTCTATGGGCAAGAATGTCAGTTATAAACATGTTAGCACAATTTCCAAGTTATATAGATGAATTTTAGCCATGAACTATACTAATTTGTAGTACTATATAGGAAGGTATTTATACATCTTGAGCATTTGCATTTCTATGAAAACATGAATTTTATTAGTAGACAAAAAGACATATAAAATTCCAATCAGAAAGAACAGCCCTACTTTGTGAGTCAAGAAAGGCAGATGAACCACAATAACACTGTAGAGGATATGAGATTAGCTTTCTTATACTACCCACTGATTAAACTGAATTTTTAAAGTTTAGTCATTAAAACAAGTATTGCACTAAGTTTAGGATTATTGTATGTTTGTCTTTTACCATCGTGCTCTATCCGCCCAAATGTAAATAATACTTTCTTTCCTCCTCTCCGAATTTACATTTCTTCCAGTTAAAATAGAGATACTTTTGTATTCATATACAACTTACACGTAACTTTATCCCCAAACTGTAATAGTGTTTTAAGCAGGTCATTTTATTTAATCCTCATTTAAATAATATCCTCCTTGTCCAAAATAGAAGGCTGTGGGCAGTTGGTAACCTGGCAATGTCTGTTTGCTGAGTGTAGACTACAGGAGACTAGTTTTCTATTTGTTTTTTGTGCTGCCTGGTTCGCTATGAAAAAACCTGCAGAAATTCCTTACCTTTTCTTCCTCCTCTTCTGAGCTCTCACCATTTTCATTTTCTTCAGATAAGTCACTACTGCTCTAAAAAAAAATGTATGCATGAATTCATAGACATATGAATATATATGTACATACATATTTATTTACTTAGAACAGTTCTCATGCTACTGTGAGAAAGATATGAGGAGATTGGACATCTGCAAAACAAGGTTAGAGAGAAAGGGGCATTTTACAGTGATCGAGATATGCATTGAAATATTCCATTTTTAACCTCGAAAGCATTGACAGTGTGTTGAAATATTTTGTACGTAAAAACGAGAGCAATGAATGGCAGAATGGCTTAGCTCTGAGAGAATGAGAATTATCTGGTCCAATTTTTTTATTTTACAAAGAAGGAATCTAAGCCCACACGGTTGTGAATTCTCCAACCAGTTCAAGGCAAGTCTTGAGCTAAAACATCGATCTCATTGTTTTATTTTCTTTATAAAATATGAATGAAATGATAACTAGGCTTTTTACAAAATATAAGGTGTTACTGGATGATTTTCATAAATAATGAGCTCTCTTGGTGAATTTAACTTAGAATTTGACTTGAAATTAAATTTGCATATAATTTTTAGTACCTTTTAATCTAATTAAAGCTAATGCCTAAAATGAAGTGTGTGTGTGTGTGTGTGTGTGTGTGTGTGTGTGTGTGTGTGTGTGTAAAGTTATATAAGAGAAAAATTCATTTACTTATTTAGGAAATTTATGAGTACCATTCCTCTAAAAAGCTCAATATTGAATGAGAATAAATTAAACCAAGGAGTCTGCATATAAAAATAAAATTATAAGTTAATGAGCTTTGCTACTTTTTAAAAGGAAAGGTATATCTAAACATCTGTTATCTGAGCCTTTAACAGTGGAGGAGATTTTTCCTCTTTCTCCCAATGTTAATCCAAATTGAACTTTCCTTCTTCCTTCTGCAACCACTCCTCAATGACACTAAGCATACGAGTAGATACCTAACTTAAGATTCTGTCATTTTCTGCTCTGCAAATTTATCTTTGATTCTGGTGACTCAGTTAAGTACCGTCGGTCTTAGAAAACATAGCTGCGGAAGAACCTTAGGGTTAGAGATCAACATGAGGGAATATTCTTGTCCCAACCCCGCTCAGGGCTCTCCCTGTTGGGCTCATTCTTCAGATGGCCAAGCCATCCACCCGAGGAAAGGAATGCTTGTCTCCTTGAGCCAAGAATAATCTTGGGTGGAAAAGAGAATAATTAGACCTGCTCTTCCACTGCTATGACCTTAATGGCTGTGCCTCCCCTAGCCCAGAGGTGAATAAAGCATTAGATTCTATTGGAACTATTTCTGTTTGTTAGTTAAATTATATAGAGAGGACAGCATACTTTGTCTCAATGGGAATGTTTTAGTCATTTTACAAGCTTTCCTTACCTCTAGCTTTCATCTTACTCCAACCATTTCACTCTTCAATTAGTATCTGCAGTGAGGACAGTTTTAAAACTGCATGAAATGCCTTGAAGACTTAGCATTTCTTATTTTCCTTTCTTTCATTTACACCTTATTACCAACTTGTCAATAAGTCTTATTGATTCTTCTGGAAGTCTTTCATATACTCCTTCCAACTTCTATCCCTACTGCATTTATTCACTTCCAAAGTATATATTCCAGGCACTGTACTGAGAATGAAGGTCGTAGCAAGAGAGGAAGTTGGAAGTATGGGCAGTTCCCCATGTCAAGTACTGTGATAACTGAGATGAGTCTGATGAAAGAAATTTAAGATAAAGTCCCTGCTGTCTAAGAGTTCACACACGAACCAAATAGCATTTTAATCATAAAAATACAATTTCCTCAGTTAAAAATGCTTAGGGTGTTAAGCTTATTGATACTTACATTTCTGTAGTCAAGCAGATAAGCTACAATGGACTGACAGCCTTGCAATCAACATAAGCTATTTCATGCAAGTTGGTATTTTAGAAAAGATTATATATAAACACAGATCAGTTTGAATAAAACACGAACTTCAAAGCCAGTGCAGCTTAATGCATTTGGGGGTGATAGTCTGGGCACTAAAGACTTAAAAGACTTAAGGAAATAAATAATAAGGAGCTATGGAAACATATAAGTAGACATGTAGGGAGAAAAATCTTGGAAGTCAAACTTTGTAAAGTGGGATGATAGATCATCAATACTAGATCAAACTGTTGGATCAGGAGATATATTTTATTGGATTATATTTTGAAAACAGCTGTCTTATTTACAAATTCTACATTGGTTGAGATAAATCTATCTGCATATAATCTGTAGAAATTTTGTATATGAAAGATCTGCTTAAAAATCTATGAACTTTGGGTCTATCAGTAAGGAAAAATATGACCTCTCCTACTATCTTTTCACTACAGACATTTGAATTGGGCCACACGTAGATATCTATAAAAATTTTTAGGTGGGAATACCTCCAAGTGTATGATATTTTAGAAAAGTTGAAGAGGTTGTCCGAAACGTAAATGTATTATCATTTCCATTTAAGTTTAAGAAAGACAACAAAGTTTCAAATGAGCAATGTTTATTTATGGGCAAACCAAAGAATGGAAGGCAATTCTGAAAACCCACAACTCTTGTATCATTGGTGCTCATATTTCTGTGGCCATACACATTCCCCATAATTATTATGGTGCTAGAAATACTTTAAGATGATCATTTCCTCCCATTGTATGAGCTGGAAGTGGGTTAGTCCAACATATGGCAGGATACTATGCCAAGCCACCGTGCTAAGGCATCGTTTTCAGCGGCCTTACTGCTTTTAGTGTCTCAGGAGACGGGGGTCAGATGGTGCATAATTGGTGCCCTGAGCCCAGACTGTATAGTAATAAAAATAGCACAATTCTGGTTTGTTGTCTATTTAAAATCAGCACCACACCCTCTAGTTTTCAGAACCCTCTTCACAGGTAACTCAGTAAAAACAGAAGTTCTTATTTTTAGTGTTTAGTTATTTTTTGTTTGTTTGTTTACAGGTTTTAAGGATGTTTTGTTTTTCTCACGAGGTTTTTAGTTTGCTTCTTGAATTTCTCTCTTTCCTCTGCATTCTTGAGCTACACTTTCCGTTAAAGTTATGCTCCAATATGCTGTATTGTTCTAGGGAACTACACAGGTCAAAGGTTAAGAAACTCTTCAGCAAACCAGTGGTTATCAGGAATTTTTTTAATGCTCTTTGTTGTTTATGAAGTCAGTTTTTTTCTCCTAAATTAAAAGCGTCTAAATTATTGGATATAAAACAGTTATATGACTGTATAATACGGCAATTAGTGGCCTTATCACTGACTTAAATGTCAACAACTGATAAAATTGTCCACTTTCGTCAGTGAATTAGACAAAACACCTGAACTCAATGTTCTGCAGTGTGTGCTTTCATGATGTCACTCTAGACTGGGCCCAAATGAGTTTACTGTCTATGTGTGTGGCTCTGCTTTACAAGAAAACCTTAGGAATAAATTTTATTTTATTATATTAAAAACAGACTGCTTGTAATCAGTGGTCTTTCTGGCTGAATTTCAGGGAGAGTTGAATTTAGGTGTTTTACAGTTAAATTTGATTCCCTTTCAATTGTAATGGGTGAGAAGGAAAATTAAGTTGTACACTTACCTGAACCGGAAATCGTTTTAGAGGAGGATAAAAGTAGGCGTGCTTGTAAAGGTAATATCGGGGCCTGTACTTATAGACCTGCATGAACACAATAAATGGTACATTCATGTTTCATGTGCAGTAAGTCTAGAGGGAGTGTAGTCAAGCCAAGGAAGTATATGCTAAGGTGAATTACCCCATTTTCTTCAGAATCTTCTAATTTGCCTCTTCGATGCAAATTTTTCATCTGTTTAAAAGAGCATTTAATTATTACATATTCTCTCAATACAAAAAGACAGAAATGGAAATAACCATAGGTTTTGAATAAAGAACTTACTGAGAGAGCACAGGCCATTCCCAAAATGCTGAGCAAAACTAAAGCCGTCTTCATTTTGCTTCTGGAATGAATGAAGTGGTAAAGTTAATGAGTAAAACTAAGAATGTACCCTTTTTTGCTCATACTAGGCGATGTATTTAATTGTTTTCATTTTTGTCCAATTAGAGTTTTGACTAAGTAGGACCAAATTTCTGCTTTTGTTCTCAAATTGTTCCTTCTGTGTAAGTGGTAGAAGACTGACTTTATCCATCTAGTTGAATAATCATGAGTTCCGTATTTGGTTTTAACCTGTCTGCTCTGATTTGTCAGTGGAAGACCATTTCATCACTGCCACAGGCTTGCATGTTCAGTGTACTTCATGTTGGGGCGTGGAAGCCTCCTGATGCCCTTGACGTAGAAACATTAGCTAGTGCAGTTAGATGACCTGTTTGTTTTGTTTATAATGAAAAACTAAGCAAAAACTGAATACATTCAGATGGTTGCTTTTATGCCAATTATCCTACAGGCTGTTTCCAGCTTCTCTATAGCTTTTGAAGTAAAAGTTTGTTTGTGGGCTTCCCTGGTGGCGCAGTGGTTGAGAGTCCGCCTGCCGATGCAGGGGACACAGGTTCGTGCCGCAGTCCGGGAGGATCCCACATGCCGCGGAGCGGCTGGGCCCGTGAGCCATGGCCGCTGAGCCTGCACGTCCGGAGCCTGTGCTCCGTGGCGGGAGAGGCCACAACAGTGAGAGGCCCACGTACCACAAAAAAAAAATAATAATAATAATAAAAAGTTTGTTTGTAAAATGTAGACTAGGAGGCATTTTCCCGTGGATATCTTAGAATACTTGATATTTTTTATATGTGTGAAAAGATCCATGACATGTGAAGTATTATTCTCATAACATGTAGCACCCAAATTCCATGTTTAAGGATGATTCTATGAGAAGAGTTATCAGAGTTCATCGTGGGATATCAGGGGGACATTTCCTCAAGTTACATTGTTCTCCAGCTCCATTTAAGCTTTCCATCACTGATGTGGGAGGTTGTCATGGAATGGATGTGGGGCTCTCCAAGGTCAGGGTGATAGTCGTGATGGAGACTTCAATTTTATGGAAGAATTGAAGATGTAACTGTCAGAATAGGAATACATTGTGAACAGTCCTGGGGTTTGCAGCCAGGCCAAGATCTCAGTTCCACATAGATTCCTCATAGGTAAAAGGAAAGCGATTGTGAAATTGAATCTTAATTTTATTCTATTTGATAAAATCCTATTTTAATAGAAGTTGAACAAACTTAGCTGAAAGCCACTAACACCCAGCACTTGCACTGACAAACACATTTAACTGAGAGTGCTTTCTCCTCCAGAGCGACAGTTTGGGCAACATTTTAGAAGCAATATGTAATGGGAATGGGAATTTCCCCATAAACACACTGGGAAAAGTAATATTTAAAATGTATGAAACGCATGTCATATACTATACACTGAAGGTAGATTCTGCATTTTATCGTCACTAGCCAAGATTTATTGCATCCTTATTGAGTATCTGATGCTAAAATAAACATTACACAGAGTAAGGCTAGAGTCCTGGAGAAGCTGTCTGGGGTCCTCTGTCACCTCTCTTTGTGGCAGAGTGGGTCTTTGATTTTGATGCCTGAAAACTGGCTCACCATCCTGTCTACTTTAGCAAAAGTTCTTGATGGCCACGCGGGGATAAAGTGGTTTCCCCTAGAGGAGACCCATCTGTCTAAGAAGCTCTCATTGCTACTGAGGGGCTCTGAACAATACTTTGACCTTGGCCACCCATGATGGAGCCCATCAACAAACAGGAAGATTATTGCTCTGCCACTTTATGAAAAGAGTTGGAGTAATTACAGTATCTTAAAGAGCTAAAATCTAAAATATGGAGAACCGTAGAAAGAGTTCAGAGTAGCAAATTTTCTCATTGCAAACCATAAAAACAACTAGATGAAAACACAACAGGAATAATATAAAAGGAAACAAGTGATTCATGTAGGTAGCAATTGGCTGCCTACATAAGTCTCATTTTATTTACTTTGTGATTCATCAAGAGCAAAGACCTCTATAGTGCCCACTACTAACCCAGACAACAATTAAAAACATTTTAAAGGATTGTTTTGAGAATCTAACTGCAAGTTTTTATTGGGAAGAGTATAAACTAACAACATCTCTTATTTCTCTAGTACTATGCATTTTTCCATTCTGCTTTTAGAGCTATAAGATATTAACACTTTGAAACCAAATATATAACATACTGTAAAATACTGTTTGAAGTACAGGTTAAGCATAATTGATGGAGAAATCAACATACATCGAGGCAGATTTGTAAATGCAAAACAGTATTTCAGTCAGATTACCTTGAATGCATCAGAATGAGTAAACAAATAGTTATCTGTGAGGTACAGAGGTAGAAAGTAGGAAGCATAATTTTCTAGTTTATGTACATAATAATAAGAACTTATTTACATGCTTAGGTTAATAAACTCAGCCTTTTGGAAAGAATCTAAAACATGAGGTACTAGTTTAATGATAAACAAGTGTTAAATTACATAGCAATTCTATACAATGTGTTAATATCCATATTTAAATAAAAAGTTCAAAACCAAGCCCGGAGATGTGAAATGTGGCGTGTTTGATTTTAAGATAATCAAGTCGTCATATTAAACCCTACCCTTTTGCAGTCCTGGAGTGAGAAGGCAGGCTCCCAGGAGTGAGTGACACAGATTGAGTATTTCCTCTGCTCTCTCACTCACTCATTCACTTGCTCTTTCAGGCTATAAACTCTTCTTTGCCTTCCCACAGCCAATCACTGTCATGGTCAAGGTGATGTCAGAATGTGGATTCTCACCAGAAAACCCCCGAACTTCCACACTTTTTCAAGACACAAGCTCAGCTGAATAAACATGAACTGTGGTTCTAGTGCCAAGAGGTTTGCATTGTGGAATTTAATTGAAGGTTTAGATGAAGATGAATAGTTTGAGTTCTGAATATATATAATAATATACTGGATTTGAATTAAAATAAATAGCAAAAGATTTAACCATTTAAACATTTCATAATTATACAAATTTTCATTATGTTGAAAGGAAGGAAAACTTACTATAATCAGATACAATCCTACATTATTAATTTAGTAAAAAAAAAGATACTAAATAATAAAGGAAAGAACCTGATAAACAAGTAATACTTTAGTATCAATTATTTTATTTTTTTTCCTGAAATATGCTTCAGAGACTCATAAATTAAAATTGGTGTAATTAAATGTCAAAACGTGTAAGATACATTTCCTGAAACATATTGCTGAGTATAAAGGTTTTACACTAAGTTTTTGAGGATTGTGCTACTGATACTAGCACAGTGTACCATACAGTGATGGTAAGTATGCCCTGGGTTGCATGGCTAGTAAATGGGGAATCTAGGGCTCAAAGTCAAGTCTGTCTAATGCTAGAGTCTACTTTTCATCACTATATATCCCTGCTGGCACATTCAGAAAACTTCAGTGATTCAGTAGATTGGAATATAGTGAGTGGAAGTAGGGACAGATGAGGATGGTCAGATAGGCAAAGACCAGATGAGGGAGTGGCCTTAGGCTGCACTAAGGAGTAGGGACTCCCTCATGGAAATGAGAGAATTCCAAAGGATTAAAGCAGAAAAACAATATATTTCGATTTGCAAGTTGGAAAAATCTTTTGTTGGTAAGGCAGAGCTGCGTTGAGGAAGGCAAGATTGTTATGGAGGAGAGGAGTTTCAAGAAGCTATTTTAGTGGTCCAGGAAAACAATGATAAAGGTCTAAACTAAAGCGGTAGCAGTGGGGATGGAAAGGATGGAACAAAGGAAAGCAATGTTAAATAGATAAAATTAACAGGACTTAGTAGAAGTAAGAGAAGTGGAGAAGCCGAGGATGATTTCTGGATTTAGGACTTGGGTAATTTTGAGAATGGTGTGGCCATATCTCATGCAATACCTAGCAGAGCAATTGGTATACTATAATCAATCAGTAAGTGATTAATAGTTAATAGTATAAGATATACTATCAAAGTTAATAGTATTAACTTTAATATTAAAGTTAATAGTATAAGATATAATAAAAGGAGTAGACAACTGAGAATCAAAAGATTGAAAGTTTGTTCTATGAATATGTGAGTCACTGAACCCCAAGAAGTCTTCAGTTTAAGCCATCTTTTAAAAATAAGGGGATTTTCACACCAAAAAAGACCCAGCCATTGCATTCCTCCCTCACCTGTGAAGTGTTCTTCCCAAGCAATAGAACTTGACTCTGATGAAGCCTCTATATCTACCAGATTAGAGAAAATACAGGGAACAGAAGACCATGTAAAATGAAACCATTGGGATGCATTCAGCCAAATCCAGAAAGTGGGAAACTTCATCAGACATATTACCTGGCTTCTATCTTATTAGCAGAAAAAATACAAAAGGAGGAAAGGGAAACTGTCGATTTAAGAGACTTCAGAACATAGACATATCTAGAGAAATTATGAAACAACTGGAGAAATGTTGAGTCCTGACCAGATATTTTCTGGTATTAAGAAATTGTTGTTAAGTTTTTAGGTATGATGATATTATTATTATTTTAAAAAGAATGCTCATCTTTTAGAGCTTCAACCTAAAATACTCATGGATGAAACAGATATCTTGGGGTGGGGATGAAGATGAAACAAGGTTGGATATAAATTGATAATCATCGGGACTTCCCTGGTGGTGCAGTGGTTAAGACTGCGCTGCCAATGCAGGGGGCCTGGGTTCGATCCCTGGTCAGGGAACTAGATCCTATGTGCATGCCGCAACTAAGAGTTCGCATGTCACAACAAAGGAGCCCACCCGGCACAACCAAATAAATAAATATGTTTTAGAAAAAGGACTTCCCTGGTGGCACAGTGGTTAAGAATCCACCTGCCAATGCAGGGGACACAGGTTCGATCCCTGGTCCAGGAAGATCCCACATGCCACGGAGCAACCAAGCCCATGCACCACAACTGCTGAAGCCCGCACGCTCTAGGGCCTGCATGCCGCAACTAGTGAGCCTGTGTGCTATAACTACTGAAGCCCGCGTTCCTAGAGCCCATGCTCTGCAACAAGAGAAGCCACCGCAGTAAGAAGCCCACGCTCTGCAACGAAGAGCAGCCCCCGCTCGTCGCAACTAGAGAAAGTCCGCGCACAACAACGAAGACCCAACGCAGCCAAAAAATAAATAAAATTTGATAATCATCAAATTGATGATTAGTCAATGCAGATTCATGACGCTATGCTCTTCACCTTTGCATATGTTTGAAGTGACCTATACAGGTTTTTTTTTAATGGAAATGATTGAACTAAGTGATCTCTAAGCCTTTTTCTATTTCTAATATTCTGTAATCTCTTACCTTCAATGAGTCATTTAAGCCTGATATATCCTTTCCAACAGCCCTATAGCTACTCTAAATTGACTAGATTTATTCATGCAAGTTTATTGGAACATTCTTTCTAAGAAGTAGTGCTAGAGGAAAAAAGAAACAAAACCAAAGATTCTTACTGCTTTTTGTTTTTGTTTTTTTTTATAACTAGGGCTGTCCCAACAACACCTTTTGTTAAGGTCTCATCATCACAATGGTCTTTATTTAAACAGGCTGTTATGGACTGATTCTCTTAGATGGCATATGAACACACATTCGCATCATTGATGCCACAACCAAGTTTCACTGTGTGATGAGTCATGTCTGGAAAAACCCTACACTCGTTGTGATGTACTCTTCTTTCTTACCTGCCACATTTACTCAGTTACCAAATCTTATTAACACCACCTCCACAGTTTCTTTGAAATCCATCCTCCTCCCTCCTTTCTTGTTGCCTATGCCTTTGTTCAAGTCCTCATTACCTCTTGCCAGGTTAGAATATCAGTAGTAATATTCTAATTGTGAGCATGTTGCCTATTTCCCCTTACCAAAACTTCTGTGACCACAGGATTTAGAATCAAAGATTGAACTGAAGTCCTGGTGCTGTCTCTTGCTAGCTTTTGACCTTGGGTAAGACTTGCTCAGCCCAAAAAGTCTGCCCCCAACTTTCCTTTCCAATATCGTTTATTACTTCTTGCCTGCTAGAATATATTTCAAGATGCTCTATATAGACTTATTAATAACTAAGTCTAAGAAGTAAATAAATACTTTTAAGACATATTTTCATGTGAAGTCTCTTAGCAGCTCTTAATTGAAATCTTAATAACCTAAAATTGTCTGCAATAAATGACAAAATTTCCTCTTTTCTATTAGAAAAATGCTAAAATTCCTGGCTATGCCAATATTCTAGTTCTTACTAAATCCTAAAGGGTTCCATATCTTTCTCTATGAAACCAAAAGGTAGTATGTAGTTTGGACAACAACCTTCACACCTATAGTGTTCTTCTCCTGAGCTACCTCACCGTCAGCCTGGTTGCTCTTTGATACTTCATCTTTGGACCCTTTTCTGCCCAATCTAAGGTGTCATACCTTTTAACACTAAGGTGTTAACCTTTTGATATTCGGTATGCATTTGCCCTCCATCCAAGCCTACCTATTCAACCTTTGCCTAGTTTTTCCATCAGTAAATCCCTGGATCTAGGACTTTATATAATCAGTCAATTGCTGTCACTCATTTAGTAAGCTTGGGTGGTGGGGGTCCAAAAGAGACAGGTTTTTTCCCCTTAGAGCTTGTAATCTAGTCAAGCTCTCCCTCCCCTCTTCCCTCCCAGACCTCCACTGTTTATGTGAAAGTCAAGTAATGCTTTTCCTAACCCCACTCAATTTGCCAGCAAAACTTTCATGTATTCCATAGCCAGAAAAAACAAATACCAAACATGTACCTAATATAAATTCCTATTTAAGAACCATCATGTTCTCTTACTGTAATATTGTGCCCTTGTGTGGTAATGGTGGTGGTGATGTGTGTGTCTGTGTCATCTGTTTTTTATTGTGAGATTCTAGAGGGCAAGGACTGTATCTATTTAAATTGCTAGATACAGAGTCAGGAAAACCACATCTATGGTTATTTACGTGAGACTGATGTTCTCATAGATTTTGACATCAGGTGAACATTAATGAGATATATCAATTAATTCCTTGCACTTTGATAAAGAGACGGTGAAGATTAGCACACAATGCTATTAGCAGATAGTAGACTGAGGGCAGGGTACTTATAGACTGTTCTCTGTGACGTGGTTCCTGTCTCCAAGGGGAAGATTCTGAATTTGTTTGTCTCCTTCCATATCTTCTTTATTCAAGATTTGGGAGAAGTGAATGAAGGTTAAGTCTGGTTGTATCTCTCTACAACCTGCCCAGGTACTTCTCTTTCTACTTTGCCATCTGCTTCTACCTATTGGCTCTCTTTCACTGGAATTTTAATTTTCAAGTCTCTTTTATAAAACAAAGACCAAAAAAACCCTCCTTCCTCCATACACATTCCCACCCAGCTACTCACGTATTTCTCTCTTCCTCTTCACAGTCAAATTTCTTGAGAGTTGTCAACATTTAATAACCCACCTTCTTCACCTTCTACTTGTTTCTCAGCCCACTACAGTATGGCCTCTGCCCCCATAACTCTGTAGAAACTTATCTCATAAAGGTTACCAATGACTTCATTCTGGTTAGTCAATGATTTCTTGCTGGTGAATTGCAATGGACACTTTTCAGTCACTTTCCTAGGTGGTGTCGGTAGCAGATACCACTGACTGTTTCCTCCTCTTTCAAAACTTCTACTTCCCTCCCGCATGCATCGTACTGCATTCTCCTGTTTCCTCTTCCCTCCCTGCCTCCTATTTCTCAGCTGCTCTTAAGTGCTCCTCTTTCTTTAGCTGTCTTTTGAATGTTGATATTTTCAGGGTTCTGTCCTTGTCCAGCTCCTCTTCACATTCTCCAGAGTCTCTCTGGATGAGCTCTTTCGTTCCCATGGCTTCACTTACCCATCTGCTGTTTTTTTTTCTTTTTTTTTTTATTCGAATTTTCCTCCTGGCTTCAGGGTCATAACGTATTATCAAACTTATAATGGAAATCTCCCCCTGGAAGTTACAAAATTACCTCAAATTCCCAACTACCCTTCCTTCTAATTGCTCAAGCTAGCAATGCAAGTCATCTTTATCACTTGTCTGTCCCCTACCCCTCCTATCCCAGTGTGGTCCTCTCAGTTCCACAGCCCTCAAATCTTACTTCTATCCACCCTCACTACAACTATTATCTTACTTGAGGCCACTGTTGTCTCATCTGGGTTACTACAAGAACCTCTTTATTTTCTTTTTCTCCAATCCATTTTTCACACCTTGGCCAAAATAAACTTTCTAAAACATATTTTCAATAATATGTTTTCAACCTCTGCTAAAAATTCCCCATGGCTCTAGGATCTTCAAGATAAAATTTAAACTTCTCAGAGTTGCATAGAAGGCCATTCATGATCTGACTCTTACATAGGACTCCAGCCCCACCCTTTTACTTTCCTGTCTCACACTAAGCTCAACTCATACTAAAGTATTTCATTTCTCTCCCTTTACACCATGTCTTTTCCCCTGGGCCTTTGCACATGCTATCTTTGTTTGTCTAACTCTGACCAGTCAGCCAGGACTCAGTTCTGATGTCACATCCTTCAGGAAGCCTGTCCTTAATTCCTATCTTCACTTTGGCTAGGTTGGTACCTCTTCTATGTTTCCAAAGCACTCCTGTGATAGTAATGACCCTTCTCTATTGGGGCTGATTGCTTATCTCTTATGACCTCTGAATAGATTAGAAGTTTTTGAGGACAGGGACAGGGTCTTATTTACCATTATATCTCCAAGCACTCATCACAGTGCCTGATGTAGGACATTTATTCCATAAATAATCTTGAAATAATTGCTGACTAAGAATGAATACTGAAAGACCATTATTGCGGTGTTTCTCAACTCTTTTTTTCCCCATTATTGTCCCATAAGGAGAAAAAAATAACTTCATTTAATGTCTCCCTAAGGAGAGAAATTAAATACTAAGGAATAATAGAGTTGAGCTTTGGAGGGCCATGAACCCTAAGAGAATGAGAAAGGGAATCTATATGATTTCCAGAGGGCTGTTATGTCTATATCTCTATCAGCCATAGTTAAGGAAAAAGCAAACACTCTTTTCTACATATGGACAGACTGAGGGATCATTTTGATCTCACTTTTTATCTAAAAAAATTTTTTAACCCTCTTTGTGTTTTGAGCTGGAAACAAATTTCTACTTACCAAAGAGAAGCTTTCATGCTATTACTTGATTAGTCAATAACTTTGTGAAAAACCTGAATGTTTACGTTGTGATGTTAAAATGCCTAAGATTTTTTATCAGCTCAGCACATTCTTTAGTGAAGAACTGAGAAATGAGTTCTCAGAAATCATCATTTCAGGGATTGCACAAGTGACAAATATAGTCTTTTAGTTACTAGCTGGGGTTATATTTTTGGTGTTCCTTAGGTTTTCTATTGCCTTGGACCTTCTGCAATGACCTGCAATAATAACAGTTTGTGATTCCACAAAAAGCAAATCACTGCCAGTCTTTAGTTGTGGTCTTGTTGTAATTTTGTATGATATGGCTCATCTCATTGCATCATCCGTAAAGGTTACAACACTCATTGGACGTCTGAGGCCACCTGCTTACTTAGTGGACATTTATTGGGATTTGCTTTGGTATTTTCTGCTTGACTGTGTCGAATGTGGATTCCTCGGGATACCTCTGGCCCAGTGCATTCCAAGCAAGCTTCTTCCTTTTCTCCCTTTTGGAAGAATAATCTCTCTATGTATGTCTCATTTTCGTCCAGATGATTCTTTTCCCCCTACCTGGGCTTTCATCTAGAACCTCTGTCCTAAACTTTTTAGTTTTAGGGTTTTTTTTTTCTTTTTCTTTTGATATTTTCTAGTTAATTCACTGATTTTCTCTATTCCTAAATAACTTTCTGTATTGCTGTCATGGTACCACACCTATAGAAAGAACTTATTTGATGTTGGGTGACTGACTGAATGACTGATTTTCTTGTACTTGTTACTAATGATG
This sequence comes from Delphinus delphis, assembly GCF_949987515.2. NCBI lineage: Eukaryota > Metazoa > Chordata > Mammalia > Artiodactyla > Delphinidae > Delphinus > Delphinus delphis. Next base: position 7,568,491 of record NC_082687.1, on the reverse strand, counting down.
AAGTCTAACTACCATATCAGAATTTGAGCTCAGGACATAAGTTCCTTCCTCCTCTTAATCCTATGCACTACCCTAAAGAATAAAATGTCAGTTATTTAATGCATAAGAAATGCATTTCTTAGAGAGATTTTTTCTTGCGGTACGCGGGTCTCTCACTGCTGTGGCCTCTCCCGTTGCGGGGCACAGGCTCCGGACGCGCAGGCTCAGTGGCCATGGCTCATGGGCCCAGCCGTTCCGCGGCATGTGGGATCTTCCCGGACCAGAGCACGAACCCGTGTCCCCTGCATTGGCAGGCGGACTCCCAACCACTGCGCCACCAGGGAAGCCCTCTTAGAGAGATTTTAAATGCAAGATGGTTATCTATATCTTTGTAGTCTTCAGCAGCAGCCACACTCAGAGGCAAAGGATAAGACCACATGTCTTGCCTCAATTTTTAAAATCTAAAAAAATTTAAACAATTTATAATAAAATCAGGTGGAATAAAGTGATGACAAGTAAATAATAATAGGCCAAGTCAGAAATAAAATAAATCAGATTAAGCAAGAAATTTAACAACTCTGGAAAACATGAGCTTTTGTCACCATCAAAAATGTTGAAATAGGGCTTCCCTGGTGGCGCAGTGGTTGAGAGTCCGCCTGCCGATGCAGGGGACGCGGGTTCGTGTCCCGGTCCGGGAAGATCCCACATGCCACGGAGCGGCTGGGCCCGTGAGCCATGGCCGCTGAGCCTGCACGTCCGGAGCCTGTGCTCCGCAATGGGCGAGGCCACAGCAGTGAGAGGCCCGCGTACCGCAAAAAAAAAAAAAAAAAAGTTGAAATGCCTATTCTCACCTGAAACCTGGCAAAGTCTCTCTTTTGAAAGAATGACATTTATATGCAAAAAAATATGGGGGTTTTGGCATTTTTTAGATAGAAATATCTAAAAACCTAGACATAGTTATTCCTTGATAGAAATATAAAATTAAGTAACAGCCCAAAGAGGCCATGTTCAGTGTCCCCAATAGTGAAAGGAAAGTAGTGACTACAATGATGGGACGGTGGCCTGGAGACCCCATTAAAATTCAAGTTTTGTGATCTAATTCTACAAAGTTAGAAAATCTTTTAAAACAGATGGAACTTCTTATTTCTCTTTAAATCTGATGGGCTGTCATCGAGAGATGATGTCCTCCCTTGGTCTTGTGGCTTTCCATCTAGGGTGGGGGTCAAGGGATTTGCCTACAATTTCAGGCTGATTCCAAACCAGAGGCAAGTCCTCCTTGTCATTATGTTTTCCTGTAATAGCTCAAGACCTCCTGCTCCACATTCAAGTTCATACTTTATTAAGGTACATGGGCTGAGTCTTTGCTTTTGTTGGTGTTACTGTGTCAAACAGCAAGAAGCCACCACCCGTAAGAGGCCAGAATTGGTCTTTGTGGTAGAAGAAGTGTTGGTCACCATGAGAGACAGAAGTTCTCTATGCATTTGGATATTTTAAATTTGGTGGTAGATTCTATTCAGGACTCGAGGGAGACCTCACAAAAGAACAGGTTATTTGAGAAAAACCAAATCTAAAGGACTGCAAAGAAGGAAGCAGTGTGTATCAAATGAGGCGTTGGATTGCTAAGGGACCACTGTCCAGCTCAGGGGCCCATGGAGAACTCACAAGGGAGGGTGAGGGTGGGAAGGGGGAGCAAGGAGAGTTGCAGAAGAAGATGGATCTAATAGAAAAACTGAACACTTCACTGTGTCTAATCATAAGAAAGGCCCAGAAATTCAGACCTTCACCAAGTTCCTCCATGACACTGGTGCGAGAAATTTTTTTTGTTTCATTTGTTTCCTAAAATAAAATTCATATTTCAAGAGAGAGTTTGGCTAATACAATCTAGCCATTTGTCCCCAAATTTGAAGAATGGTTATAATTTTCTAAAACACACTCTTGCTAAGCAATAGCATTCCATGTACACCAAAAGGCTGCAGATTACTCATCTACCTAATGGTCACAGAGGCACCTGTTGAAGTAGGAGATTGGTAGCCTCTTAATTTCAGTTTTTAAATAAGGCCCCAAATGATATTTCTATGAGTCAGTAGTAAGAAAAACCGGTTTTTCTTTTTGTAAGTCTGTGATGTTGCACGCAATAGACTTGCCAAAGTTTCTTATCCATCCATCCATCCGTTGTTTTCAGCACTTACTCTGTACTAGGCATAGTGCCAAATGCATGCTGGGCATACAAAGATATCCCAATAAAAAGATACAAAGATATCCCAATAGAGTTAAGACAAGAAATCTGTCCATCATTTCTTTGTGAAGAGGTTAAGGTAAGCTCACTAGAGGCACTTTGATATACCAAGATGGCATCTATGAAAATGCCTGAAGAAACCATGAAACAATGCCTTTTATAATATTTCTTCACTTGACATTTTTTTTTCTTTCTCAAAGAACAGATCGCAAACTTATCAAAACTAAATAAAATAAAGACATTCTCAGGAAACTTTTTAAAGATTCCCAAGTGGGTGTTAACTGTGAATTTAGTTGAAGTGAGAGATATTTTTTTCATTGTTTTAGACCTGTGAAAAATACTGTCACCAACTCCAAAATACATGAATTAATTTCATTACCACAGGATTGGAAATCAATTTGCCTGCCTCTTACTACAGGTTTTCTTCTATTATCCCACCATCATTTTCACATTCACATTATTCTCTAGTACCATAGCAAAGTTATAGGCTATACAAAAGGAATTACATGTTTAACATGCACAGTAAGGAAAAAACCTGTGATCCCACTTGAAACTTTCAGACACCCTTATGTATATGGAGAACAACAGTCACTGCAGCATCCAACCTGCTAGAAAACACTGTATGGACAACTATGACGCTACTTTCAATTTAACTCTGTAGACCATCTAACTCAGAAGAGTACGTTTTCTTTTCGTTTTCCCTCTGAATTGCACCATACTTTGGCCAACGGTTCTGTGGTTGTTTCCAAGTAAGGCGGCGAATTGATGCAGTAAATTAAACATGCTTGCTGGGATGCACTTAGCATTGTTTCAAAGCTGTTAGGGCTTAAGGTAGCATTAGAATTCAGATAAGGGGCTTCCCTGGTGCCGCAGTGGTTAAGAATCCACCTGCCAATGCAGGGGACACGGGTTCGAGCCCTGGTCTGGGAAGATCCCACATGCCACGGAGCAACAAAGCCCATGTGCCACAACTACTGAGCCTGTGTGCTACAATTACTGAAGCCCGCGTGCCTAGAGCCCGTGCTCCGCAACAAGAGAAGCCACTGCAATGAGAAACCTGTGCACCACAACGAAGAGTAGCCCCCGCTCGCCGTAACTAGAGAAAGCCTGCGCGCAGCAACAAAGACCCAATGCAGCCAAAAATAAAATAAATAAATAAAAAGAATTCAGATCAAATCTGGGGCCTTTAACAAACTTGTTTTTTTTTTTTGTTTGTTTTTTGGGTTTTTTTTTGCGGTACGCGGGCCGCTCACTGTTGTGGCCTCTCCTGTTGCGGAGCACAGGCTCCGGACGCGCAGGCTCAGCGGCCATGGCTCACGGGCCCAGCTGCTCCGCGGCATGTGGGATCCTCCCGGACCGGGGCATGAACCCGTGTCCCCTGCATCAGCAGGCGGACTCTCAACCACTGCGCCACCAGGGAAGCCCCAGAAACTTGGTTTTTAAAAAAATTAAAGTGTAAATACATATAGTAAACTATGTGTATCTTAAGTGTACAGTTCATTAAGCTTTAATAACTGTTTACACCCAAATCAACACATAGAACAATTGCATTACTCTAAAAGTTCTCTCATTTTCTTTTCTGGTCTGTTCCCTCTGTTTGCCAGAAGCAAACACTATTCTGTTTTTCATTCCATGGATTAGTTTTGCCATTTCTTGAAGTTTATAGAAACGGAATTGTACAACAAGTCTTCTTTTGTGTCTGACTTCTTTCACTGAGCATAATACTTTTTATATCCATTTATTTTGATCATGTATCAGTAGTCCATTGTTTTTATTGATGAGTAGTATTCCATTATATAAATATACCACAATTTGATTATTCATACTCCTGTTTATGGGCATTTAGTTAGTTTTTTCTGTCATGAAAAAAGCTACGGTGAACATTGGTGTACCCATCTTTTTATGGACATATGACATGTTTAATTTTAAATTTAAGCTATAATGAAGTCAGAACATTGATACCTAAACTTTAATTAAGTGGCCACTTTGAGTAAAATCAGAGTATAAAGAAGACGGACTAGGAGATGGATACATTTAGTAGGATCTATAACCAGGGGGGGAACCAGAACACACCAGGGGCTCCACACTGCACTGTTCTCATTTTAGCTCTGAGCACTTCAGCCCCACTGCGCTGTGAGCTGTCATGGGAATAAGTAGACATCAGTTAGAGTTATACGTGAAAAGACATACTTAGAGACAGACATACATGGGTTAAGTTCTGGCTCAGTAACTTAAGACACATTAATTGACCACTCCGAGCCTTAGTCTTTCTCGTCTGTAAGACAAAATAATTCCCAATGTGATAGATATAAATATTAAATGGGATGTAAGAGTTAAGGTCATAGCACATTTAGTTTGTATTAAATATAATTAGAGATAGCATAATTTGTGTATCATAATGAGACAAAATATATTGAGGTTATAATTTGAGTCCTAGCTCATGCGCTATAGATAGTGGGATGATTTAAATTAAAAAAAAATTGTTGGATGTTAACTATAGACTTATTGTAGTGATCATTTCACAATATATATAAATATCAAATCATTATGTTGTATATCTGAAACTAATCTAATGTTGTATGTCAATTACACCTCAGTAAAAAAATAATTTTTGTTTTGTTTTAAGTAGGTGATTCTGTGGTTAAGCTTACATAAGGCAAACTGTTGCAATAAATGACACCTACTCTGATGGATAAAACCCCTAACATTAGTGACTTAATAAATAAAATCCCATTTCAGGATCCTTTCCTTAAATTTTGCCAAATGTTCAACGTTGTTGTTCTCTATCATCGAAATTGACTGCAAAAGGACATCATTAATGAAATGAGATTTTACATATTCCATCTTTGAAAATGTCTTTTCACACAGATAGATCCAGCTAAATACTGATATCAGTCCATAAGCATGCGATTTTAGTTGAGCATATTCATTACTTGGAAGGCATTGATAGAATTCTATTAGATTTGCCTCTTGATATTTGCCTTTTATCCTGTCATTACACTGCAAATTAATTACCCTCAATTGAAGGTAAATGGAAGCTCCTCAATTTCATTAGTTAAATAAATTTTATATTGTTATTAAATACATTTTGAAATTTGAAAAATGTCCTTCATACTTCCATGGAGGTCTGAAAAATGCTGCTGGAACTACAGTTCGAGCTTGGAAAATATATCTGCTGCAAATTTTTGTGAGAATGGAGATCTCACTACTTGTTTGAACATTTGACAGCCTGGGAAATGAATAAAGCATTGCAGGTGTAAGCAAGAATTATTGGTCCCCATTGTAGCGATCATTTCATAGTGTATGCAAATGTCAAATCATAGTGTGATACACCTGAAACTAACATAACATCATACATCAACTGTATTTCAATTAAAAAAATAATTATTGGTCCCTAATAACTTATAGTTTCGTTTACTTAGGTGGCCAAATCTTACTGATAACTGGAATTTTCTATTAAATTTAGTAAAATACAATATAATTCTCAACTTAAATTAATTTTTAATTAAATTATTTCATATACAACACAATTTACTGAATGACTCTCTGAAACATTTTTTCTCATATATTATTTGTCATAATAATTATTTATTATGTTCTATAGCCCTGTGGAATACATTACTTTTTCTATTGTTTTCCTGATCCCAGCACCTTTCTTTTCAGCCTCCATTAAACTCCTGGTTTGGGCTTTTCTATTAAGGATTTTGGGGAAAAAATCGACTAAAGAGCATTAGTGTTGTCATTCAAAATATTGTGTTGCCAATTTTTACTATACTGTCACTTTTAAATCATGATGTAAGAGCAAATAGCAAATTTAGAAATTGTTAACATAACTATTCATTCATCTTTTATTAGAATTAGAATTCATTTTAGCTTCTCTTAGTCTCAGTTTCCATATTTTTAATATGAGGGACATGATACCTATTTTAAAGTCCTTATGAGCAGTAAGATAGTGCGTAGGGAGTGTCTGCTACTGTGAGTCTTCAATATATTTCACTTCTTGGATCTTAAATTACTTAACTTAAACATTCCTTTTATAGATTTTGCATACATATATTCCTTTTATTTTTAAACACCTCAAAAAATTTGTTGTTCATATGACAGTTCACTTTCATCATACTCTAGGGAAACGTAACAGTATAGTTTTCTGAATCACATGTGTATGAATTTAAAGTATCCTTAAAATATACGTGTGTGTGTGTGTGTGTGTGTGTGTGTGGGTGTGTGTATCTAAACACAACATGTTGTGTGTATATTTAAAACAGTCTTTCCTCTACTGTTTTATTATATCTATAAATATGTTGCCTTTTCACTAATTAAACATTTTTTAGTGAGAAAATTAGGGAGGAAAATGAAAAAAGTATCAGCCATCATTCCTTGAGGCATATCATTCACAGACCATAGAAAAAGAACAAAACAGTTTGTGGACCACTGCAGCCTGAAACCAACTATTAGCAAACCAATGCTTTTCAAATGCAGAGGGTCACAGGGAACCCAGTACGATCTGCTGTTTCCAAGGATCTCAGGAGCAACACCCCATGCAGCAATGTTTTCTTTGGTGGCATCTTGTTAACTCACGAGCCGCAAACTTTCGTGCTTAAAATGTGGTTGAAAATCTAAGCAGAAACTTGTAAATGAGTAGTTTAGTGTCTTAAAACCATATACTTAGCCAAATGAAGGTGTGGCCCCATGATGTTTCTCTTTAGATGCCCAAACTTTGAAGAGCAAAGGGTCAGATCACTTTTAGGCATTGCTTGCATGTATGTAGAGGGCTCTCTCCTCTTATTTTCTCCCCCAAATATTATTTTCATAGCTTGGTGAAATGGGAGTCACCTTCTATATTTGCCACGTTTGAATATGAAGACTGTGGTGGTGGTTTTAATAACTCAGGAGTATTCACATGCTTCCACCCTGGAGCTATTCTAAAGAGAAACCACATTTCCAGAAATAAGCAAAGCAAACAAAAGAAAAACGAATGTGATGTCTTTTAGATTGCAGGTAGTAAGGTTACTGGTGAAACAATGTTTGGCTCTGTGATGTCTTTTAGATTGCAGGTAGTAAGGTTACTGGTAAAACAATGTTTGGCTCTGCAAATATATTTTCCCCTGCCATTAAGATGTAAATATAACTAGATATTTCTGCTCGGCTTTATTTTGGGACCCTCTGAATGTCAGTGGCAGGTCAGAAGGGAGATGGACTGAGGAACCCTGGAGAGCTGGAAGACCATGCCTGCTTGCAGGCTGTCCTGGCCTCAGGAGTGGCTCATTCTGTTGGCCTTTTCTCCTGGTCCTCCTTTGAATCTTGGTGAAAAGAAGGCCAATATTTTCTTTATTGCCCCCCCTCTTCTCATTTCTTATCCTTTCTGATGCCCAAAGACTCCAGAGCTTCTTGCTACTATCACCTTTCTGAAGACAAATGAAGAATTCAGCTGACTGACCAATACCACTTTATTCATTTGTTTCATTTGTTTATTCATTCAGCAAGTATCTAGAGATCATCTACTATGAATATGGTCACAGAGTTCTAGGCTAGACATTCAAGGGTATAAAAAGAAATGAAGGGAAGGCCTTCAAGATGGCAGAGGAGTGAGACGCGGAGATCACCTTCCTCCCCACAAATACATCAGAAATACATCTACACGTGGAACAACTCCTACAGAACACTACTGAATGCTGGCAGAAGACCTCAGACCTCCCAAAAGGCAAGAAACCCCCCACGTACCTGGGTAGGGCAAAAGAAAAAAGAATAAACAGAAACAAAAGGATAGGGACGGGACCTGCACCAGTGGGAGGGAGCCGTGAAAGAGGAAAGGTGTCCAGACACTAGGAGCCGAAACTCTGCAAGCCAGAAGAGTGTGGCAGGACATATTTAAAGTGATAAAAGGTAAAAACCTACAACAGAGATTACTCTACACAGCAAGGGTCTCATTCAGATTTGATGGAGAAATTAAAACCTTTACAGACAAGCAAAAGCTAAGACAATTAAGCACCACCAAACCAGCTTTACAACAAATGCTAAAGGAACTACTCTAGGTAGGAAACACAAGAGAAGGAAAAGACCTACAATAACAAACCCAAAACAATTAAGAAAATGGTAATAGGAACATACATATCGATAATTACCTTAAAAGTAAATGGATTAAATGCTCCAAACAAAAGACACAGACTGGCTGAATGGATACAAAAACAAGACCTGTATATATGCTGTGTACAAGAGACTCACTTCAGACCTAGGGACACATACAGACTGAAAGTGAGGGATGGAAAAAGATATTCCATCCAAATGGAAATCAAAAGAAAGCTGGAGTAGCAGTTCTCATATCAGACAAAATAGACTTTAAAGCAAAGACGATTACAAGAGACAAAGAAGGACGCTACATAATGATCAAGGGATCAATCCAAGAAGAAGATATAACAATTGTAAATATTTATGCACCCAACATAGGAGCACCTCAATACATAAGGCAAATGCTAACAGCCATAAAAGGGGAAATCGACAGTATCACAATAATAGTACGGGACTTTAACACCCCACTTTCACCAATGGACAGATCATCCAAAATGAAAATAAATAAGGAAACACAAGCTTTAAATGATACATTAAACAAGATGGACTTAATTGATATTTATAGGACATTCCATCCAAAAACAGCAGAATACACTTTCTTCTCAAGTGCTCGTGGAACATTCTCCAGGATAGATCATATCTTGGGTCACAAATCAATCCTTGGTAAAGTTAAGAAAATTGAAACCGTATCAAGTATCTTTTCCAACCACAACGCTATGAGACTAGATATCAATTACAGGAAAAAAACTGTAAAAAATACAAACACATGGAGGCTAAACAATATGCTACTAAATAACAAAGAGATCACTAAAGAAATCAAAGAGGAAATCAAAAAATACCTAGAAATAAATGGCAATGAAAACAGGACCACCCATAACCTATGGGATGCAGCAAAAGCAATTCTAAGAGGGAAGTTTATAGCAATACAATCCTACATCAAAAAACAAGAAACATCTCAAATAAACAAGCTAACCATACACCTAAAGAAATTGGGTTTCTATATCGGGTTTCTATATTACATGGTATAATTCCCTAAATTGTGCCTTTAATTGTTAAATAATTATATGATAATTTATATGATTTGATGTATTGGGATTTTGAGTAGCTATTCAAGTAAATAGCATTCCTCTTCTTCACCCAGGCAGAACAAGTTAAGAAATAAAATTTAATGGATGGTATATGGAAGACTGCCTTCCTCATTTGAGGGCTCAGTGCAAAATGAAAATATGAACCTATTTGTTTAATAATCATTAAGGATTCAAGACAGGGACAGCAGAGCATTAAACCAAGCCCAGGGACCTCTAAGCACAGGGACCTTCTAAGCGTGGGGTCCTGTGCGACTGCTCAGGAGGCAAGCCATGTGGCCAGACTTAGTATATGGAAGTCTAAGTACCAACCTGCTTACTAATGGAGCTGATGTAGGAGAATGTGTGAGAGTGAAATGGGCCTGCTAACTCAGACTTACCCTGCTGGTGACTGACCAATACCACATTTTCCTCTCAATAGTCCAACTCTGTAAGTGTTCAAAAAGTTAATCATTTACAAATCTGGTAATACATAAAATTATGTTAAGTGATGACATATCATAGATAATTATGTATCATAAAGGAAAGTTCTGAGTAATGTCGTTAATTCTCCTCTCACCTATTTTTTGCCTATTATACTTTCTCTTAACTTTTGCAAAAAGATTTGCTGCTGAGTCATGGAAGCTAGATGTCCCAGGAGATGGTGTCGCCTTCCTTCTTCACGTGCTATGAATAGCACAGGCACTGGCCATGTGCACTGAGCCCGCAGCAAGTGAGTGCTGGGCTTCAACCCTGTAGTAAAGAGGCCACTCCCAGTGATGGGAAGGAACTTGTCCTTCATGGCAATTTCATTCTTGGCTTTTCTTCTGAGAAGACACAAGTGAAGGACACAATTAGTGTCAGCAATGATGGGGTGTGTTTATTTTTCATGGTGTGGACATCCAACTTCTGGGACCAGTTCTGAGGTCAGTACTCGAGCGGCCACCCAATGGTTTCTTTCTTTTTGGTGTTTGTTGTCCTGGAGGAGTTAGAACTAAAAAAGTAAGGGTTGTGACATGCTGGAAATATGGCATGTCACAAAGAGAATAAAATACAGTTATGTGATACACCAATTGCACACATGAATTCCACCCAAGTCCTCACACTGAACCAACTGCTGGTAGCAGTTATGCCGTGAATAGGTTCAGACACAGCCTTGAGATCTGGAGAATCCAATCAGACGTTCTAATATTATTAAGAGTTGTATGCTCCAAAAAGTCAGGAAAAAGGAGAGAATAATGAATTCTGTTAATGATTTTTAGCAAGTGGATAAGAAGACATTTACATATTTTAAGAGCCAATGAATTACAAACTTCAACTGGGTACCTGCTGAATGAGGATTACAAACTAACTTTACTTGAAAATTGGGAATAAAATAATTCAAATCTGAGAAAATAGGTATGTACCCAACTTTTCCTTTATGTTTGGAGTCATTGATATAGCAACTATAAAATGGTTCACTGTGTCCCATCAGTGTCTTAAACAAGGACCTAGTGGCACACTGATCGATACCACTGGTACTTAAAAAACAAACAGACTACAAATCCACTTGCTGAGAACGAAGCCTAACAATATTTTCCTAGGAAAAAACACTCAAAATCATTGGGAGTGGCATAATTATTTTCTTAGTGAGTATCCATATTTTAAACTTGGAAAATTTAATATTAAGTATACAAGTTGTAAAGATAATTAAACCTGTATTATTCATGTTTTGAATTAAAGAATTAACATATTTGGCATCCTAGATATTTATAAGGTCGAAGAGAATTTTCTAGACCAAAAGTCAACCTTGTAATTTACTATAAGGAACAAATTTTTGGTTGCTGATTGTTGTACTTTATATTTGCGTTCTAGCTCATTGATTGATGTTCTTATCTTTATCATTTCCTTCCATTTTATTTTCTTTTAATTTATATATATATATATATTTGGCTGCATTGGGTCTTCGTTGCTGAGCGTGGGCTTTCTCTAGTTGAGGCGAGCGGGGGCTACTCTTCGTTGCGGTGTGCGGGCTTCTCATCGCGGTGGCTTCTCCGCGGCATGTGGGATCTTCCCAGACCAGGGCTTGAACCCGTGTCCCCTGCATTGGCAGGTGGATTCCTAACCACTGCGCCACCAGGGAAGTCCCCCTTCTATTTTCTTTAGATTCAATTTGTGTTCATTTTCTACCTCCTTGAGTGAATAATTAGATCATTAATTTTTAGCCTTTCTCGTTTTCTACCATATGTATTTAAGGCTATATATTTCTCTCCAAGCACAGCTTTAGCTGTATCTCATAAGTTTTGATAAACAGTATTTTCGTTATTTTGCAGTTAACATTTTTTTCTGATTTTTATTATGACTTTTTTCTTTGATGGATTATTTAGGAGTATATTGCTTAATTTTCAAACATATGGGTATTTTAAAGTTTTCTTTTTGTTTTTCTATCTAGTTAATATCTACCATGATCAGAAATAGTATTCTGATTTCAATCCTTTGAAATTTGTTGAGAATTGCTTTATGTTCCAAATTTGGTTGATTTTGATAAATCATCCATGTGCATTTGATAAGATCCTCTCTTCTAGAGTTATTGGGTACAGTGTTTAATATATATTCAATTAGGCCAAGTTTGTTATGCATGCTATTCAAATATTCTAAATCCTTTTTTCTTGCTGTTGTCTATTTCTTCTATGGATTACTGAGAGAATTGTGTTAAAATCTCCTACTAAGAAAATGAATTCATTCATTTCTAAGTTCTGTCATTTAAAAATTTGTATTTTTCAGGTTAAGTTTCTAGGTCCATACAAATTTAAACTTGTTGCATCTCTTGGTAAGCTGGTCTTTTTATTATTATAAAATGTCCACCTCTATCTCTAGTAACAGTGTTCAGTTTAAAGTCTGGTGTCTCTGATACGGGTATTGCGCGTTCTCGCCTGGTTGAACTTGCTATTGAAACCCCAACTCTGATTAAATCCACCTTTCTACCTACTCCACCCCTGGATCTGTTCAACTAAACGTGGCCAGAGAAACACCATGTTGGTTGCTCTTGCTTCATCATCATGACCATGAATTTCAAGGGGCCTCCTAATGCTGCCTCCCAATCATCCTATGTTTCTCTAGTTCTTTCATTCTCTCTCTCCCTGCTAACTGCTGCTTCATGTCTTCCTCTCCTTCATCCACATTCTCAGCTGAAGACCTGCTTTGCTAATTCACTGAGAAAAAATGGAGCAGTCCGAAGAGAGCTGGCACAGATTTCCAGCGTCCCACCAGCCCATGTTGTAGCATGCGTGCCCATGTATTCTGTTCTGTATGTCACTATCGATGAACTTCCTGTAATCCTGTCTAAGGTGCACTAAGATCCACCTGCTCTTACCTGCTCAAGGCTCCACTCCAGCAATCCTCACCTGTCTCCTAATTTAAAAATTCCCCGCTCCCCTTGATCATTCCCGACAGCACATAAGCATACAGGTTTCCCCATATTATCTCAAAAAAACCTCTCTCTGACCCTATACTGATAACAGATCAATCAAATGCTTATGCATGGGGGGAAATATACTACTTTCACCTTTTATATTGGCAAAAGTGTAAAATCGGATTAAAGAGTCCCTGTGGAGTATTGGGTAAGAGCCTGTGTTTGGAGTCAGACTACATGGGTAGTCCTACTGCTAGGAACACATCTTTGAACACATTTTTGGACTTTTCTATCCTTCAGTTTCTTCATTTGTAAAACGAGAACCAGAATTATACCTACCTCATAATAGTGCCCATCAATAGGGCAGCAGTAAATAAGTTAGATCCATCCATTTCTTGAGAATTCACCTCTCTCTGTGTGCAGATAAGGAGATTTTCAAGTTATTTATATAACAAGATATACTTTTTCAATAAAAAAGCATGGGGCAGAATAGTCTTGCCTAGGATGCTACCATTAGTGTAAAAAAGAAGGATAAAAAATTAAGTTTTGTATACACTCACATATGCATAAAGAAGCTCTGGCAATCTCAAAAAACTAAAAACAGAACCACCATATGACCTAGCAATTCCACTCCTGGGTAGATATCCGAAAGAAACAAAACACTAATTCAAAAAGATGCATGCACCCTAACGTTCATAGTAGCATTATGTATAATTGCTAAACAAATGAGTTAAATTTTGCCATTTACAACATGCAACAACATGGATGGACTCGGAGGGTATTATGCTAAGTGAAATAAGTCAGACAGAGAAAGACAAATACCGTATAATATCACTGATATGTGGAATCTGAAAAATACAACAAACTAGTGCATATAACAAAAAAGCAGACTCACAGAGAGAGCAAATTAGTGGTCACCAGTGGGGAGAGAGAAGAAGGGAGAAGCAAGATAGGAGTAGGGGATTAAGAAGTACAAACTATTATGTATGAAATAAGCTGCAAAGATATATTGTACAACACGGGGAAGAGAGCCAATATTTTATAATAACTATAAATGGAGTATAACCTTTAAAATTGTGAATCACTATATTGTACACCCATAACTTATATAATAGTATACATCAACTATATTTCAATTTTTAAAAACTTTTAAAAAGTAAAAATAAAAAAGCAGCGCTGGCAAAATTCACAAGAAACTGTTAGCAGCGGTTTCTTGGGGGAGTGGGCACAACGGGAGGCTGTGAGATCATAGTCATAGGAGTAGGAAGGAAACTTTTCACTGCCTGCCTTTTTATACTTTATGATAGATAGATTCACATTATGATAGATAGACTGGAAAAAATGCCAGAACATGTTAGTTCTCTGCTTAAAAACCTTTCTTAGAGAGCAATTCAGGGTGTTTTTTTTAACATCTTTATTGGAGTATAATTGCTGTACAATGGTGTGTTAGTTTCTGCTGCATAACAAAGTAAATCAGTTATACGTATACATATATCCCCATATCCCCTCCCTCTTGCATCTCCCTCCCTCCCACCCTCCCTATCCCACCCCTCTAGGTGGTCACAAAGCACCGAGCTGATCTCCCTGTGCTATGCGGCTGCTTCCCATTGCACTGTTGGTGGGAATGTAAATTGAACCATTTGGTTTTACGGTGACCTACAGGGCTCTGAGTTCTTTGGTTCTCTTCGCTTTCTCCAACCTCTTCTTTCTCTCTGCGCACCCACTCTCACAGTCATGCAACTCCTTGCCATCCCTTGAAAATATCAAACACACTCTTCCTCGTTGCTGTTGTTCTCTTGGTTTCAGTGCATTTCCTTCAATATACTTGTGGCTTGAGCTGTCACTTCCTTCAGGTGTCCGATCCACCACATGCTTCTCCTGATCATCCTATACAAAGAGCATGCCTCTATCTCAGTCATTCTTTTATTTTTTTTTTTTATTTTATTTTATTTTTTGCAGTACGTGGGCCTCTCACTGTTTTGGCCTCTCCCGTTGCGGAGCACAGGCTCCGGACGCGCAGGCTCAGCGGCCATGGCTCACGGGCCCAGCCGCTCCGCGGCATGTGGGATCCTCCCGGACCGGGTCACGAACCCGCATCCCCTGCATCGGCCGGCGGACTCTCAACCACTGCGCCACCAGGGAAGCCCTCAGTCATTCTTTAATAACCCCCGAGACACACACACACACGGGCGCGCGCACGCAAGCGTGCATGCACAACTTTATTTTTCTTCCTGGCATTTACCACCACCTGATATTATAATGCGTATGTACGTGCGTGCACACACACAGATTTGTATACACGTCGATTTCTGCCTCACTCCCTCAATAGAGGATGAGCTTCATGAGACCGGGGACATTATCTTTTGGGTTCACTGCTGTATCCCTGGTGTTTAGAACAGTGATCAGCACATAGAAATAAGTGATTGAAAGTGAAACCGAGTGTTCCAGCACTGAACAGGGCTCTCTCTTGATATGAAGCTACCACTTCTTGGCTGTTTCCCTCTATAGTTTGGCCCCAGTCTTAACTGCCAACAGTTTCTTATTCACATCCTCCCATTTTAGGAGCCCCAAGCCAAGTAAGTGATTTGAATAGAATCACTTGGAGACACTGGGGCTGGTTGCAAGAATGGGAAATCAGCATCTGGTTTCCCAGATGAAAGTTCTTTCTTGTCTGTGGCATGAAGATATTTTAAAGATATTGACCACTCTTTTTGCTTTTGTGTTCCTAGTTATCTTTAGGTTGGCTGTAGTTTGTGAGGTATGAATTCTTCAAGAAGATCTTAAAGAACTTCTCCTTGAAGAATGTGTTTCCTGAATTTTTGTATTTTCAAAACAGTTTAGCTCTTTTCTTTATACGTTAAATACACCTTGGCTATGTAGGAAATCTTTGGGACATATTTTCTTTCTTTAAGAATTTTGTAGTTATTGCTGCATTACCTTGTCACATGTAATTTTGTTGTCAAGAAGTCTGAGAGCATCCTGATTTTTTTTCCTTTGTAAGTTAACTGATCTGTTTTGCCTGGATACCCAAAAGATTCTCTATTTTTGAAGTCCAATAAGCTTACTATTCTTCAGGGTTGACCATTTTTGATCAACTTGATAAAGTTCTATGGGAGCTGGCTCCTCATTTTTTTAAAATTTAATTTTTATTGGAGTATAGTTAGTTTACAATGTTGTGTTAGTTTCAGGTATACAGCAAAGTGATTCAGTTATACATATACATATATCCATTCTTTTTCAGATTCTTTTCCCATATAAGCTATTACAGAATATTGAGTAGAGTTCCCCGTGCTCTACAGTAGATCCTTGTTGATTGTCCATTTTATGTACAGTAGTGTGTATATATTCATCCCAGACTCCCAGTTTACCCCTCCCCTGACCTTTCCCCTTTGGTAACCATAAGTTTGTTGCTCCTCTCACTTTCTGCACCCCAGCCATACTGGCCTCCTTTCTCTTCCTCAAACCCGAAAAGCCCTTACTGCCTCAGGACCTTTGGACGTCAGCTCTTTCTGTCTGGAATAGTGTTCTTCACATCTTCACCAGCCACCTTCCACAGACACCTCAGATCTCAGGTCCTTCTCCCTGACCCTGCCAGCCAATTAAATCCTCTGTCATTGGTCTCAAAGTTCTAGCCTCTTTCCTTCACAGCCATGGTCACAACTGAACTGTGGCCTCCGGCAGTCCACACCCCATCACCGTGCATTTGAGTCGCCCTATATACTCTTGTGCCTCAGTTGCCCTCTCCTGGTCATCAGGCCCTGCCCAGCTAAGAGGCCCGCCCACAGGGTACTTTTTATTGTACGTGGAGCTTCTTAAAAGGTCAGGCTTATTAAGGTATAACTTACATGCAATAAGGTACAGTTTTGACAAATGCATACAATCCTGGAACCATCACCACAACGTACGTATGATATTTCCATCGCGCTGAAAAGTTTCCTCAAGCCCCTTTGCAGTCCATATCCTTCTCCGTCCCCAGATTACAGTAGGTCATGAATATTTGATGAGCAAAGTTGAGTTACCTACTGCGCTCCGTGAGTTCTAACATCCGATAACTAGAACTCAGTCCAAATATCACAACTACAAAAAAACCAGTCATTTAATCCAGGAAACACAAAATACATTGGAAAAAAAGAACAACAACAAAAAAAGAAGAGAGAAATAAATTTTCTAATGAAATGATATATTTTGTCGAACCATAAACTTGTTTTTAAAGTGAAGTTCTAGTTTTAAAAATTAATTAATTAATTTTATTTTTGGCTGCATTGGGTCTTCGTTGCTGTGCGCAGGCTTTAGTTGCGGTGAGCAGGGGCTGCTCTTTGTTGCGTTGCATGGGCTTCTTATTGCAGTGGCTTCTCTTGTTTTGGAGCACGGGCCCTAGGCGTGCAGGCTCAGTAGTTGTGGCTCGCGGGCTCTAGAGTACAGGCTCAGTAGCTGTGGCGCACGGGCTTAGTTGCTCCGTGGCATGTGGGATCTTCCCGGACCTGGGCTCGAACCCATGTCTCCTGCATTGTCAGGAGGATTCTTAACCACTGCACCACCAGGGAAGTCCCTGAAGCATAAATTTCTAAAGCTCTTGAAAAAAACTGGAAATCACTTCAGAATACCCATTAAAGGGCCTCTCTACCTCTTCATCCTACTCTGATTATAACCATTTTTCTCAAATATTTACAATAAGATTTAAAACATTTATTGATTTGGAAGCTAATTACTAGTATAGTCAGTATTCAATTTTCAAACGGGTTGTTTGCAAGTTCAATCGTAAATCAGCTGTTTCTATCTCAGCAGGTGTTTTTATATACGTATATAACGTTATAAAAAATGAGTGTTTAAATATTGTTCAGAAAGAGTATTCTAATATTTGTTATTTGCCTGAATTCTAGATTCTGCAACCTGGGGAGAGACACAGTAAATATTTAGGAGGGAAAATGATCAGGACTTGAAATATCAAGTTGGAATATAGGAGATGAAATTTATGGATGAATAAAATAATGGCTCCTATGATTTGGACTTGGCAATGCCACCCACTGAAAGAGAGAACACACAGTATGAGGCATAGAGCAGGAGTTGAGAGATGACAAATTGCATCTGACATGACTGTGGAACATACAAGTAGACAAGTCCAGCTGGAGTTGGAAACAGAAATCTGAAATTTGGGGAAGAGGTTATCTGCGTATGGGTGGTCGTTGAGACCATGAGGCAATTAGATTCCTAAAAGAGTATAACGTGTGAAAAATGTAATTCACCAAATATCGAATTACTCAAAGCTCTCTGAGGAAACATCAATATATAATACATGGTCAGATAAGAGAAACCCATAAAGAGAGAGAGGGAAAACAGTCAAAGATTCTGTTTGGAGTATCATTATAGGCTCAAAAGAAAAACAATTGAAAACACTCTAAGTAAATCTGACTCAAATGCCACATAGACCTGGATGTGAAGGAGGTCATGGGACAAAGGCGTCAAGCTTTAACAAATCTCCGCTTCCCACCACAGTCTGTCAATCTGCCAGCCAGCTGTACCATCATCACCTGGGAAGCTTTTTAAAGATAAACATTCCAAGCCCCTTGCCTGTATATTTTGACTTAGGGGGTCTTACATGAGGCTCAGGACTCGGTATGTTTAGAAGCTTCCTCAATCCAACATTCCGCCAGCTTTGGACACTTCTTCCTAACACCTTCACCCCTCACCACCTCAAGGTGCACACTTTATTTTTTTTTCTTACAGAAGAAAATAAGACTCGGTGTATTTCTTGAACTTGGAGATGCATGGCTGAAGACAGAAAGTACCTTCTGTTTTCCTAGTTGTCACGAACTTTTGTGACTAAGAGAAATGTATAATTGCCAAGCTCAGAAACACCTGGAAATAAAAGAGGTTATTATAAAAATAAGCACCTGTAGACAGTATTTATTTTACTGAAAAAATAATGGTTTAGAGGAAAAATCAAACCTATAATAAAATTAATTATTGTTCTGTAAGCCATCCTAAAGGAGGGTTTCCAATAAAAGGGGTTCATTGTCACCATTCAGCTCTGCACGTGGCTGTCTGGGAGCTAAGGGCTACAGCTGCTCTTGGACGGGCATTATGTGATAACCTGAAGGGTCCCAAATAGGTTTACCCACCCAGGAATCCACAGAGCACTGGTCTTCCTCAAGGTGTTACTAGGTGGTCCACGAAGTAAATGTTGGTCAAGTAATTTTGAAAACTGCTCTTTACTCCATCCTTTTTTGGTGTTTCACAATGAATAGTAGCATACGAAGGGCCCTCAATAGTCCTGCAATCAAGAACCCATTAATTTTCTTTATTCTATTGGTTCCCCAATTTTTTGGACCACACTTTACTTTTTATGTAAAACACAGTCATGGAAATGGTGCTCCAGGCAATATCATGGCAAACTTTATAATTCCAATGAGACCAAGAAAAGAGTAAATAGGTGATCATCTATGAGCAAAAATGAGGAAAGCCTTAGGATAATTTGGAATAATAACATTTGACTGTTAATCTTGATAATACACAGTTTCTGAGTTAAGATAGAGTATGTCAGCATGTTGTAATATAAATGATAGTTCAAAGGAAATAGTTTAGAAATGCAAGGCACGCTACTAACTTTATTTTAGCAATATTCATCTCCTTAAATTATCGGGATAATTTAAAATATTGTTACTATTCATCGAAGTATAATAATTCCTAGGAGCTTTTTCTTACTAATGCTAGTAGCGTATGTTTGCTTAAAAGTATGAAGTTCATGTCGTTCAACATCCAGCTTACCTTTCTGGATGCATCTCCCATTGTTTATGCCATGCTCTAGCTTGCTACACTGAACTCCACAGCACTGTCAAACATGTAATGAATTTTTTTTTTTTTTTTTTTTTTTTGCGGTACGCGGGCCTCTCACTGCTGTGGCCTCTCCCGTTGCAGAGCACAGGCTCCGGATGCGCAGGCTCAGCGGCCATGGATCACGGGCCCAGCCGCTCCGCGGCATGTGGGATCTTCCCGGACCGGGGCACGAACCCGTGTCCCCTGCATCGGCAGGCGGACTCTCAACCACTGCGCCACCAGGGAAGCCCATGAATTTTTTTTAAAAAGTCTATTGAATTTGTTACAATATTGCTTCTCTGTTATGTTTTGGTTTTCTGGCCGCGAGGCATGTGGGATCTTAGCTCCCCGAACCGCACCCCGTTCATTGGAAGGCAAAGTCTTAACCATTGGACCGCCAGGGAAGTCCCTGTAATGAAGTTTTAAATTCTAAATTCTCTACACATTTGCTCACACTGTCATCTTGGCCTGGAATGTCTTCATCACTCATCTCTCAACGCTTCCTCCAAATCTACATTTCCTTCTCAAACTACTATTGGTCCTGACCACGTAGTATTAGACTTTAATCTGTCTCTTCCACTAAATTGTGAATTCCAATAGGACAAGAACTAAATCATGCTTCCTTGGGTAACACATAGGATTTTAAGGAATTTTCTACTGTAATTAAATTTAGAATACTCGATAATACAGTTCCTTCCCTAATTAAAACACATCCTCCTGTGGTCTGAGTTAATGAGATTCGATAGAAGGCGTCAAACGTGTCTAGCCCTCATAATCTCCCTTCATCTAAAGTTTGGGGCCATTTGGAGATCTTACTGTTAAGAGTTTGTCGGATCCTGGCTGTAAAACATTGAGCAGGCTCCTTGAGACACAATGGGGTCGATTAGTGATGCAGAAGCTCTGGCCCAGCAATAACACTTTTTGTCCTTGAGGCAGAACTTAAAGTTTGATAACAATGTAAATAACAACGGCCACAACAGAGTAGCTGTCCCGAGTACTTTTCTAAGGGCTTTACCTCTGTTTATTCACATAATCCTCCCAACTACCCCACGAGGTAGTCACTATCATTATCCTTCCCACTTAAAGGAGGGGAAACTGAGGCACAGAGAGGTTAAGTAACTCGTCCAGTGTTACCCAACTTATAAGTGGTAGAAGCAGAATTCAACCTCTAGATTCATTTTGATGGACAAAACAGAATCAGTAAATGCCATAGGTGTGGAATTTCTGGAACTAGACTACCTGTGTTCATAGCCCAATTGTGATCTTGGGTAAGAAATTATCTTCTGTGGTCTCATCTATAAAAATACCTTGTAGCCGTTTTAATTAGAGTGAGTTTTTTTGCTGTGCCAATCTGACTGTCTCAGGTTCTACCTGTTAGAATGAGTTCCTTTGTCCAATCTTTCAGGGTCATTTCTGAGAACAGAGAAGGATTTTTGCTGGGAAGGCCATACCACCTTAACAGTCCATGAGGTTTTTTGCAATACAATTCCATTAAAATTGCATTTTTAAAATTTTCTTGAAGTAGAGTTGATTTACAATGTTGTGTTCATTTCTGCTGTACAGCAAAGTGACTCAGTTATACATATATATTTTTTCATATTCTTTTCCGTTATAGTGTATCGTAGGATATTGAATATAGTGCCCTGTGCTATACAGTAGGACCTTGTTGTTTATCCAGCTAGTCAGCTGATTGTTTATCTTGTTCTCAAAACTCATATCAGTGACAGAAAGGTTTTCCATCACACTCTGAATCTCAAGTTGAAGCAGGGCCCCCATCCTCATGGCTTCTTCACAACGTAAGTGAACGCTCTGTCCTTCCTGCTAGCGTTGAGCTTTACAGAATCAGCCTCAGGTTCTGTGACAGGCCAGGCAGTGGTGACAAAGTGGGGCTGATCTGTCCCGGAATGCTCTGGCCTCTCCTGGGCTGTATTCCTGCCCATTTGCTGGTCAGTGAGAAGGATCAAGTCTTTGGACTAGCAGTGGATTTGCAGCAGAGGGTTTTTTTTGAAAGAAGATCAGTGCTTCCTGACTCTTCTAGCTTCCTCCAAATATCTCCATTTCAAACACCCCAAATCCCTCATTTTCTTCAACAAGGCACTTATTTTTTTGCAGGTCGCAGGGAATTTGTCACTTGCCACCCAGTAAGGCTTTGCTCATCTCGAGCTTCGTGGCCTTCCTTAGCTAGGCCTCAGATGGAAAATGCCTTTTCTTCACAAGGCTATGCACTGAACTGATGTCCCTTATCTGCTTTCCAACAGGCCCACCTGAAGGGAGCTCCTGTCTCTCTGCAGTCCTTGCTGGAGGCCACCCTGCCTACAGCTTCTAACACAGGCACCCCGCCAAGTTGCCAGCAAGCCTCAATGCTCCAGGGTTAGTGGCGTGAAGTCCGAGTCCCCAGAGGCAGCAGGGTGGTTAGGCTGCTGGCCTTGCTGCTGCATGAGACCTGCAGTTTCCCATCGTCCTACATGAGGGCCAGCGAATCCTCAGTTCTTCTCACCTGAACTCATCAAGCTCCACATGTTGGGGTCTGTCTTTTGCAGCCCCTATTTCTTTTATATCAAGTTCTAATTAGTATTTTTTGGTTGCAAGTAATTCAACCAAATCTAGCTAGCTTAAGAAAACGAGATATTTATTAGAAGGGTATTAGGATAATGGATAAAACTCAGAGACAGAAATGCAACTGGGTTTCAGGAACAAACCCAAATCAGGAACTCAAAATTGTTAAAATTCTCTCCATCTCTCTTTTCTATCCAGCTCTGTAGGCCAGCTTCATCGGTCTTTCTCTCTGTTTCCTAGCTCTGTTTCCCAATCTACATTTCAAAGAAGAAAAAAAAGTAGCCAGTGACAGCTTTGAATTTTATAAGTTATAGGTGTAATCACCTCTCTTACTCTTGCAGCTAAGATACCTTTTAAAAGGAAAGAGCAGTGGATAAATTCTACATAATTTTTCCTTGATTCTTTAAATTACATTTTAAAGAAGTATTTAATTTTAAACAGTCTCAAATGTGCAGAAAAGTTACAAGAATGGTGCCGGAAAGACTGTTTTATCCAGAACCATTTGAGAGTAGGTTGCCAAAATACCTCATCACCCCCAGACACTTTAGTGTATAATTCCTACTAACAGGGATACTCTCCTATGTAACAACAATATACCATTAATATTAGGAAATTAGCATCAACATATCACTACATCTAACCCCCAGACTCCATTCAAGCTTTCCAGTCATCCCAATAATTGTCCTTTATGGAAAAATTATGTAGTCCAGAATCACATGTTACAATTAGACATCTTCAGTGTGGACCAGTTCTTCAGTCTTTCCTTGATTTTCATGCCTTTGACGCTTTTAAAGTTTACAGAGCAGGTTACATATTGTAGAATGTCCTTCAAGCAGAGTTCATCTGATGTTCCTTCAGGATTAGAGTCAGGTCATGCTTCTTTGGCAGCACTGTCCTTGAAGTGATGCTGTGCTCTCATGGCATCTATCAGGTGGCATGTGGTTTAATTTTTCTCATGACTGGTCATATTAACTTTGACCACTAGACTCACGTGGG
Source organism: Delphinus delphis (assembly GCF_949987515.2). Taxonomy (NCBI): domain Eukaryota; kingdom Metazoa; phylum Chordata; class Mammalia; order Artiodactyla; family Delphinidae; genus Delphinus; species Delphinus delphis. The sequence continues at coordinate 7,545,390 of NC_082687.1, read as the reverse complement.
TTGCCAGATTTCTTCACTGTAAAGTTACTCTTTTCCCCTTGGAAATTAACAAGTATTTTGTAAGATGGTATGTTGAAGCCATGTCCATACAACACCCCTCAACAAAATTTCATTTTATTCATTCATTCATTTATATCAATATATTCATTTTCTTTCTCAGCTTCTTTGGGTAAATAAATTATTAGCATTCTGTGGCAACAGTGTCAGCTCATAACCTAGGACTCCTCTGATGCCTATACAAGCCAAAGACAATGCAACTCTCTCCTCGGAGCTCTTTTGGTCTGCAGGAGCATGCCCTTGCTCAGGGACAGCAGGAACAACTGGGAAGTTAATATCCCCAAGGGCAGTTGTCTTTCAATGAAGGGCGAAAGCTCGCAGATCAATCCCACAGCTTTCTTGCTCCTCAGGTTGGACAACTCAAAGTGTTCTACACTGTTTCCCAGAGTTCCTCAGAGGGACTGAGCCTGGTTACCTGCACCAGTACGTTGCTCAGTAGCACACCCTTTATTATTGGCTTCCTTCCCTTCTTGTCTAAATTTCCCACCCTCCCAAGAAACTCTGCTTCCTGCTATCACTTCCCAGTAAGCTACTTGCATTCTAATCCTTTTCTCAAGATCTGCTTCCAGGGCGCTCATCCTAAGACACGTGTCATTCCCACACGACAGAACCTTTAAAGAGATTTTTCTGTGTTTGCCACAAATTCGTGATCTGACAATTTGGTTATTAGTCATTCTTTCAAGACTTTGTTTTTCTCTATCTAAATAAAGGAGTACCTCCCCATGATACCAATCTCCCCACCAAAGTGTGGAGTCAAAAGAGATGGACAGGATAAATCAGTTATATTAAAATGTTCCCTGACTCCTTGCAGCCATAGAAAATCAGGCCAACCTGTATCAGCAAAGCACCATTAAACAAGGTACGTCCATGTCATCTGATCAATCAGTGCCTTTAAGTCAGAGTGTTATGCAATTGTTTTCCTGTTCTCTTGTGTTTCCATGGTACCTTAAAGTCAGTCCCTGAATCTGAGCAGAGCATCTGTTTCCCATCCTCCCTAGAGTACTTCTACCGGGAATTACCATTTTTACTTCATAAAAGTAAATGCATACAGTGCATGGCATTTTTTGAAGAGAGGGCTGAAAATAATAATATCGTACTTGCTATTCTTAACCCCTCCTCCCCAAAAACCACTCAGTACAAACAACAGCTAGACCAACTCCGTCTGGGAAGAGCAGATTTAGAAAGAAGGGAGACACTATATACAGTACCACACACGAGAAAGAAAATATAACGTCTCAGCCTGATACATTGTGGGATGCTGACTCACTTCTCAAAAAACTAAATAGTCTTTTATGCAATGAGTTCAGCTCAAACAAATCTCTCCTGACCCTGCATTGCTACAGGACTAGATGTCGCCAATTTTAATATCTGTATTGGACACTCTGTGTAATTATTTTTCCAAAAGAATGGACCAAACAAGTTCTCAAGTAGAGAAAACTCTCTGTACACACAGTACTCTCCTGTGCAAGCAACAGGGATAGTTGGACAAATGAAAAGAAGCAAGGAATATTGATGACATATTAAGAATAAACACGTAGTTCCTCCCTAAAAAATAAGATATTTGCAAATAGCACAACCTGCTCAATCTTGCTGGCCATCCATCTCCCCTGAGGGAACTTTGAGTTTTCCGGAAGAAAAGTTCCATAGTTATAAATAAATGTTCCAAACATCTCTATAATTACTTGTTACTTTTAAAGTATTATCCGGGTGGAAATTCATTTTACCTAAAGCGTATTTTACAACTGACTAGTATTAAGGAGTTTACTCCAAGAAAGGCACGTTTTTACTTTAGGTAGAAAAAGTTATATGAACACACCTCCCTTTCTACAGTGTGGGATCATTTTTCCTTAAGTTCTACCTCTCATCAGAGCGATCAGAGGCTGACAGGATTGATGGATCAGGAAATGACCTCTACACCATTCACTTCTCAAACTAAGTGCTTTTCACAAAAAACTCGTTTGAGGAAACTAATACCCAAATCTTTTCTGTCTTTCAACTCCTCGCGTTTGGCCTTGGGAAGATGTACGCAGTTCCAATGAGGGAATCCTGAGAGAAGAGAGAAGAAGCTCTTTTTATTTGTTTGTTTTACCGTCTTTGAATAGCCTGCATGCTCCTACAGTTATTTGCACAGGAGTTCAAAGCGTGAATCATTGGTTTTCCTGGACTCTCTGGTCCTGTACAAACTGCCGGTTCTGATGATTTGGTTTTGTGAAAACATCCTCTCCCACTGATACCTTCTTTCATAACATTAGAAGTGAGCGTGTGAAATGAATGAATCATACTTCTTAAAGAAAAGAAAAATGGCTTTTAAAGATAACACTTAAGATAACATAATCAGAACGGCTATCATCAAAGAGAACACGAATAGCAAATGTTGGTGAGGGTGTGGAGAAAAGGGAACCCTCGTACACTGTTGGTGGGAATGTATATTGGTGCAGCCACTGTGGAAAAAGTATGGAAGTTTCTCAAAAAACTAAAAATAGAAGTACCATATTACCCAGCAATTCCTCTCCTGGGTAGATATCTGAAAGACACAAAAACACTAATTTGAAAAGATACGTGCACCCCAATGTTCAAAGCAATGTTATTTACAACTGCCAAGATATGGAAACAACCTAAGTGTCCATCAACAGATGAAGGGATAAAGAAGATGTGGCACATATATACAATGGAATATTACTCAGCCATAAAAAGAAGCGAAACTGAGTTATTTGTAGTGAGGTGGATGGACCTAGAGTCTGTCATACAGAGTGAAGTAAGTCAGAAAGAGAAAAACAAATACCGTATGCTAACACATATATATAGAATCTAAAAAGCAACAAAAAAAATGGTCATGAAGAACCTTGGGGCAAGAAGGGAATAAAGCCACAGACCTACTAGAGAATGGACTTGAGGATATGGGGAGGGGGAAGGGTGAGCTGGGACAAAGTGAGAGAGAGACATGGACATATATACACTACCAAATGAAAAATAGATAGCTGGTGGGAAGCAGCCACGTAGCACAGGGAGATCAGCTTGGTGCTTTGTGACCACCTAGATGGGTGGGATAGGGAGGGTGGGAGGGAGGGAAACGCAAGAGGGAAGAGATATGGGAATATATGTATAACTGATTCACTTTGTTATAAAGCAGAAACTAACACACCATTGTAAAGCAATTATATTTCAATAAAGGTGTTAAAAAACAACAACAACAGATGAATGGATAATGAAGATGTGGTATGCAAATACAATGGAATATTACTCAGCCATAAAAAAGAATGAACTTGTACCATTTGCCTCAACATGGATGAACTTGGAGGGCATTACCCTAAGTGAAATAAGTCAGGTAAAGACAAATATTATATAATATCACTTATATGTGGAATCTAAAACATACAACAAACTAGTGAATATAACAACAAAGAAGCAGACTCACAGATATAGAGAACAAACTAGTGGTTACCAGTGGGGAGTGGGAGGTACAAACTATCGGGTGTAAGATGGGCTCACGGATGTACTATACAACACGGGAAATAGAGCCAATATTTTGTAATAACTGTAAATGGAAAGTAAACTTTCAAAATTGTATAAAAAAATAATAATTCCTACAAAATAAAACATTTCCCAGTTTCTTGATGAGATTCAAGGAAAATATTTCTGTGAACAAAATTTAAAAATTCATAATAGAAATAATAAATAAATATTAAAGTTACATTTTATATGTAGTTCGTCTAGAGCTTCTCTTCTTATAACAAATATTTTTGAAGATGAAATTAACACCTGAAGTATTATCTTTTGAGCAGTACTGATGCAGAGGCAAAGGGCTATTTTCCTTAACTATCATGCTATCTAATTAAACTCTATACTTTGCAATTAAAAAATTCTTATTCCAATGGAAGTTGATAAATAGCAAAATATATAAGTATCATATATAATTTGCTTCTTATCAGTCATTCGGCTATATATTAAATACTCTTTTGCGTCCAGGTTTGTTCTGAGTTCTGAGGAAATGTGAAAGAAGTATAAAAACACGATTTAAACTTCAACAGATTTCTTGTGTAATTGGGGGGAGGGATGCAAGACACAATTCTTATTATATCATTTCAAAAACCTCCTATGATCCCTCTCTTACCTATCCAATGACATCATTACACACTCCCACCGTAATTAGGGGCATCCACCATGTGCCTGATTCCCACAATTCTCTTTGATATACTCTAAAGTCTGGGCAAACCATGGCTACCCGTTACTTTGTGACAGTCCCTCACCGAGCTCCGAGCTCCGTGCCTGTGTTCAGACAGCGCCTGCCAGTTAGAAACCCCCTTCTCTCAACACCTCCTGTCTTCTTCCTCAGTTCAATGAAATCATTGTCTTTTCCTTACTCCCTTCTAGGTAGTAGTAATTCTTCCCTTGTCTGAATTCTTTTAGCTCTATTTCTCACTGTATTTTTCTTATTCAACATAGTATCATAGATACTTGTGTGTATTTCTTATTTGCCCCACTAAAATTACCCTAAAGCATTTCAAATAGCTTGTTTTCTACATATCTCCATACCCATTGTCTAACCCAGTGTCTGGTTTATAACATGTACTCAAATCCAGTAGTTGAATAGATGAATGAATGAATAAATGAGTACTTGAAATAATTAGGGAATAATTAAGAATAATAATTGTGTAGCAATGGATGCAGAGTACTAGGAGGGTAAAAGATATTGGAAGGAGGGAGTAAAATAGCTTGAATGTGGGCTGGACTAGTCTTAAGAGTAAATGGAGGATTTAAACCTGATTTGGGCCTTTAAGGATGATCATGTCAAACAATGGAACCAGGGTGGCTGAGAACAATCAGAAGTAGAAGTCTGGGGCTTCCCTGGTGGCGCAGTGGTTGAGAGTCCGCCTGCCGATGCAGGGGACACGGCTTCGTGCCCCGGTCCGAGAAGATCCCACGTGTCGCGGAGCGGCTGGGCCCGTGAGCCATGGCCGCTGAGCCTGCGCGTCCGGAGCCTGTGCTCCGCAACGGGAGAGGCCACAACAGTGAGAGGCCCGCGTACCGCATAAAAAAAAAAAAAAGAAGTAGAAGTCTGGCTGACTGATTAGAAGAGAAGAAAGAAATCAAAAGGCAGGTTGTGAGAGGAAAGTTGCAGGAATTACCTCATGTAAGGCTGAGCAGGAAATATACAAGCTACAAGCAAGATAAAACCCGATTAGTTGGAATCCCAGAAATTAAACTCTGTTTCTAGGACACAGGCTCTTTGCTGAGAAGAAATACACTCAAGACAAAAGAATGGGTTTTGAGTTGAGAAGGGCTGGGTTTGCTTTCAGTTTCACTATCTGTTGTTTTTGTTGGGCATTGGATTCTCCAACCCTCCGCTTTCTCATCCATAAAATGGGAGTTATAATTCCCACCCGATTGGGCTGTGTGCGGGTTAAGTAAGAAGCTATGTGGAAAGTGCTGGGCACGTATAAGGAGCTTGGTAAATGGCAAATCTGGTTAATTTGCCCTGGGCTCCAATTTGAATATTTGCTAGGTATGATTGTCCCTAAGTCCATTTGTGGCCAGAGGGTCTCTGAGACTTGAAGCCTGTTCCTAATTGTTCTACAAGAAGGCTTTCTGGAATTGATGTGGAGACCCTAAAAGAGGTAACGACGATTACGATGACAAAAGAACTCAGAGCGGCTAATATTTATTGGGTGCCAACATGGACTAGCAACCATGCTAAGTGCCTCATAAGATTTATTGCATTTAATCCCAACAGAAACATATATGGTAAATAAAGCAACGGAGACTGGTTTCTGGGTTTTTGCACAGGGATTCTCTTGGAAGAAAATGTGTCTGGATCTCAGGAATCCCAGTCAATGGGAACATAGCAGAAGCCGGAAGAGGGAGTCCAGGGGCAGTGAGAAGGCACGCAGATTCGGAAGCTTACCCTGACAGTGGAATCCAGGCTACAGTAGTTACAAGGGGTGGGGTAATCTCAGATTCAATCCATGCAGGCCTCTATCTCAGGGACTCCAATCCTGCAAGCAGCCAGGGTACAGGGAAATCTAAGCAGCAGGCGCTACTCAAAGCCAGACAGGTGGTGGCGCTGTGATTCTCAGCGGGACCCTTATGGTAGCAGGAAGCAGGGTACAGCCGTCCTGGGGAAGGAATTCTTATGAATTAGGGCAAGAATGGCCAAGTTTTTTTCTTTTGTATAATTTCTGAGCAAGCAGATGGTTGTTTAAAGCCTTGTGCTTGAGACCAAATTTAGGCTAAGCCATAAAGAGTATCATGATCAATTAGTGATGTCTGCCATGAGGCACTAGGGGAAGAAGTGGCAGCAGACCAGTTCTGACTCTTGGGTTTAATGGAAGAATCAGGACAGACTTGAAGATAAAGGAAGAAGAGATATATAAAAAGGGACCATTATAAAGGGACCTTGCATAATTCTTAGGGGATACAGGGAAGGAGAGACTTGGGGCCCATCAATCCTGCTCAGAACTGAATAGAGGGAGTATGCCTAGGGTAATCATATATATATCTCCTTTCCCCAGTCTGTTGCCTTCTTAAGAATTGACTGTAGTGTTTTAACGCCCCAGCTGCCCATGTTTCCCCAAAGTAAAGGCTTGGAGTTAGGTGCCCCATGTTTCCAATTTGTTATTTATAAAGATCCATGAGCTTCTCAGAAAAAAAATTCAATATGCATTCTCAGGAGATAATGATATTGAAAAAAACAAATATATATATATATATATTTTTCTTCTATATATAAATATATAGAGAGAGATAGACAACAGGAAGTTAAACACATTAAGTATTTATTATTTTTTATAACAGAATTTGGTAGTGCTATTGTTTGAAATACTTCAAAATAGTAATTTTATTTTGCTAAGAGACCTCTTTGAGAACTATATTTAAATTTCCATATAATTGTATTTACTTATTTAAGTAAGAAAATACAAATGCCAGCAAAAAGAAGAAAACATCTCAGAAGTCTTTCAATATATATTACAGCAAATTATTCTTTTTTTAAGTGAGGAACAGGGAGGTGGCTATTTGAACATTTTTTATCCTTGAAACCACATTCCTGTGGCATTACTCAAATTAAATCCTGCAGTCATTGGAAGTGGAAAGAGAAAATAACTATATTAAAACCAAACAGAAAATAAATCTGGATCTTCTTATTATATTTTGCTAGGTCTGTAACTTCCCAACCTGTTCTGTTTGTGAAAATAGACAAATATAACCCCCCACAAGAAGCAGCAGCTGTCAGTCTCACAAGTCCTATTTCTTAAAGCAGCCTTTGCTTTGAGGGACCAAGAGTAAGGTGACTATATGTAGACATGCCTATTTGAAAACCCTGTTCTATTGTGGTAACCTCCCAATTTATGTCTTACTCTAGGAGAGAAAAAGAAAGCCACATATGAAACAGGTTTTTAAAACATGTTTTTTTCAGAAAAGAAAAAGTCATGTCGGGGAAAAAAAAAGCAGTATAGTTAGAATGATTGCATAGCTTTTCTAATTGTGTCGTTTGAATTAACAACTTTTGAACAATGTTTAAAAATAATTTTCGAACTGCTGTATTATTTAACATAACAGAATTCTATCAGCGTGTATAGGGCAACAAGCACAAGGTATTATCTACAAAGTGAACTTACAAATAGACAAGGTAACAAATAAAGATGTAAAAACAAAGCAATATTTCTTATCTTCATGTTTTGTGCATGCAAACACATGTTTACGAAGGGTTCATTTTTCCCCCCTTTCATTCATTTACTCATTCATTTAAAAAGTATTTTTAGTGGGTTGAATTGGGTCCCCTCCCCCAAAAGATAGGTCCACCCAGAACATGTGGATGTAGCCTTATTTGGAAAAAAGATCTTTGCAGATGTGATTAAGCTAAGGATCTTGAGAAGTGATCATCCTGCATTACGCGGGTGGACCCTAAATCTAGTGACAAGGTCCTTATAAAAGACAGAAGAGGGGCTTCTCTGGTGACACAGTGGTTGAGAGTCTGCCTGCCGATGCAGGGGACGCGGGTTCGTGCCCCGGTCCGGAGGATCCCACATGCCGCGGAGCAGCTGGGCCCGTGAGCCATGGCCGCTGAGCCTGCGCGTCCGGAGCCTGTGCTCCGCAACAGGAGGGGCCACAGCGGTGAGAGGCCCGCGTACCACAAAAAAAAAAAAAGAAAAAAAAAAAAAGACAGAAGAGAAGACACAGAGAGGGAGGAGAGGAGAAGGCCATGTGAAGATGGAGGCAGAGGTTAAAGTGATGCAAACGTAAGATAAGGAACTCCAGGGGCCACCAGAAGCTCGAAGAGACAAGCGAGGATTCTCCCCTAGAGGCTTCACAGGGTGTGCCTTGATTTCAGACTTCTGGCTTCAGAACTGTTAGAGAACAAATTTCTGTTGTGCCTGGCCTGTGGTAATTTGTTGGCAGCCCTAGGAATCTAACAGAGCATCTCTGAGCACATTTCTTGTGCCATGTATATTGTTAGGCAAGTATACATCGGTGAATAAGATATCATCTTGCCCTGGAGGGAATCACAATCTGGTACATAAAACAGACACTTAACAAGGTGTGTTCTTGGTGAATTTTAGACCCAAGGATGGTGGAGGGTCTCCGTTACTGAGTGCCTTCCATTGTCCGTGAGTGCACTGTAGAGGCTCAGGTACCCAAGAAGTACCCCAAAATGTCTGCGATACTAAGGGAAGCTTTCTAGAGGAAACAGCGTTTTAGCTAGTCTTGAAGAATGGGCAGGAGTTTTCATGACGAAACGTTGGCCAGCAGGCTGTATAGGAGATAGCAAACTGAAGGAATGGAAAGTATGAAAGGCTCAAAAATGTGTCAAGGCAAAATAGAGAAGTTTTAACCTTGGCATGAGACAAGTCTTATAAATGTATTTGTTGAATCTGAATTGTAAGAGGCATGTCTCGCTGCTGCGTTATAGTATTGAGTGAAGGGGGATTAGAATGTTTGCTAGCATGTCGGGGGTGGGGGGAGATGCAACGGGGAGACAATGGAGAATTATAATCACTGAAAGGACAGGATCTGAGTTGATTTTAGGAAAATAACTCTAGTGGAATTTTTATTTCAGTTATTAATTCGTGTTCTCACCCGTTAAGTTTTCCTTTTCTCATTCCCTATTCAGGTAGACAAAAGCTTTACCTCTTCCTTGCCTTGAGGAAGGTTTGAGGGTGGCTTCTTGGATTTTGTTTTCAAAATCTTAAATCCACTGAGAGGATAAGGTTTGAGGAAGGTGCCTCTTAGGACATGAGAGAGAGAAGAGTGATTTTTTCCTAGGTTAAAAAGAAGTTTCTCTCCCAGATTGGAGACGAGACCGGGGCTGAGGGTTTGAGAGCAGGACAGAATAAATGGCATGCGTTGCACCGGGGATGCTGGATCCTGGGTTTGGGGCTCCAGCTTCACTGGATACTGTGTGCCAGGGGAAGCAAGGAGCTGCACAGCAGAGCATCAGACTGAACCATCCTTACAGGCTAGGGCATCAGCTTCTGCAGAAACCAGTATTGTCTCAGGGCTGACAACGGGAGGGATCCCCCCAAGGTTTGGCATTATATGAGATCCCCAAACCCTTGGTGCAAACCCAGTCAGGGAAGTAAGTGTACGCTAAAAAGGAGTGAGGTTGAATTTTCCACAAGCCCAACCAAATGGAGGCTTGGTAGCTAATTTAAATAAAGAGCAAAGTGTGATATTTTACTGAGTCTATAGACTAAGATTTATATCCATTAATCAGCAAGAGTGTTATGGTGGAGATCGCTAACTGTATCTAATATCTCTTCTCCTCCTTTCTCTTATAGTAATAGAACTCCTGAGCGTAGCTAGGTCCAGGGGCACCCAGAAGAAACTGCATTTCCCAGCCCCCATTGAACCCCAGGGTGGACACCTGACGAGGCTTTGGGGTTTGAGTGAAGTGTGCTGCTTAAGGAGCTCGCTTTTAAAAGGGCAGGGGTGTACTCTTCCCTTGCACAAGTTAGAGTCAGGGCAGGTGATGCAGATGAGGATAACCCAAAGGGTGATAGATCCACAAGGAGGACTCTGGACCTCTGGCAACTTTGCATAATGGAGTTCCCATTCAAACCGGAAATTTACAGAAAACAAAAATAAATTTCTGTCTTGTAGACCACTGTTTTTCACAACCTGATCAAATAAGGTGAACCTACATTCTCACTAACATCAGTCTGGAAGAGGAACTGGAATGGGGGGAGATTGATGGTGAGGAAAATGGTTAGTTGGTTATTAGGCAGTGAGAGTAGTTAACTAATGGTGGTATGAGAGGGAGAAGAGGGCTGGATTGAAGACAAGGTCCACAGGACGTGGTAATCGATTATAGGTAGAGGGCAAAACAGAGGGAGAAAAAAACTGTGACTGTAGGTGCAAAATGAGGAGTTGAGGTTAATGGTAATACGATCTATTGAGATAGAAAATAATTGAGGTGCAAGCCTTAGGAAGAAGAGGCATAATATAGTAAGACAAAACAAGAAGCCATTGGGCCCAGCAATGAAGAAAGCCTATTTTCTGTTCATTTCCTTGTTTTTACTAGTGGAAAAGCTTACTGGAAGCCAGAGCACATAGTAATAATAATAGGGCCCGTCACTGGCAACGTGTTCAATATTCAGTGAGTGTCTTAACACAATTTCCTCAGTTTTCAGAGAGCCTCTGTCAAAGACTGCTGTCACCTTCACTGTTTTGCTCAATAACTGAGTTTCCACAATACTCTCAGTGTAAGGTAAAAGTGAACCTTCTACTTGTTGTTACTTTTTACTAATTTAGAAAAGCATGATAATATAATGATAGATATATGTTATTACACATTTGTCAAAACTCGTAGAATGTACAACACAAAGAATGAACCCAAATGCAAACTATGGACTTTGCATGACAATGATGTATCAATGTTGGTTCATCGATTGTAACAAATGTACCACTGTGATGCAGGATGTTGGTGGTGGACGATGCTGCTTGTGTTGGGGAACTGTTGGCAGAAGCCACCCTCCTTGGCCAGGCCCAACTGCCTGAGTTGTCTCACGACAGGAGGTCCCAATGAGGAAAACTGTGCTGTCTCAGAAAACTAACCAGGAGAATTCGGGAGGGGCCAAAGGAAGGAGGAGATGACCAACCTCCCAGAAGCCCTCATGCTGGAATACATTTTGGCTAAGAGATGCGCGCTACCAGGAAGGACCCTGAGTCACCAAATATGGGCCAAGCAAGATGATTGGCCAGAGACAACCCGGAAACTACTCCATTACCATAAAACCTGAGGCTGCGAGCCACGTGGCAGAGCAGTTCTTCTGGGCTCCCTTACGCTGCTGCTCTCCGCCAGGCTTCCCTTCCCAATAAAGTCTCCTGCTTTGTCAGCGTGTCTCCTAGGACAATTTATTTCCAAGTGTTAGACAAGAGCCCACTCTCGGGCCCTGGAAGGGGTCCCCCTTCCTGCAACACTTGTGTGGCAGGAGGAGGGAGGTGGGAACTCTATTTTATGCTCAATTTTTCTGTGAACATAAAACTGCTCTAAATATATTAATTTTAAAAATACGTATGTGTGCTTTTTTTTTGACAAATAATAAACTGCACTGATCTTCCTTCCCTCTTATTCCAGTTCAAAGAAATCAATCTATTTTTCTTTAGAAAAAAAATGTCAAATGCAAGAGTTTCGGTTTCCCCATTCTCGAGTATTTAGAGTTATAATAAAGATGTTTTTGTAATTAGTATATATATCCGTTAGGCATTTCAAAGCTAGTGAGCCCACAGAGATTGCTGTATTTTCCTTTGTGGAGAGCAAATAAACAACTTTCTTTGAAAGAACAGCTTTTGTTATATAAGTTTGTTTAGGACTAGAATAATCAAGGTAGCATGGTTTTTAAGAGTTTGACCCCAGAGTTACTAACCTAGTCAATTCCTGGCTCTAACATTCATCAGATACAGGTTCTCAGGCAATTCTTTGTTACATTCTAAATTTTATTTTCTTCATCTCTAAAATGACGTTAATAGGAATACCCACAGTTCATTGATTCATTGGCAAGTTTGAGAAAACATATGTAAAGCATTTAGTATAAGGCCTGGTAGTCGAGACTGCTCAATAAATATGTGTCGTTGTGATTAGAGGGTATTTTCCAGTCACCAATTAACTAATGTCTTGGAGGACATTCAATCATTTACTGAGTAAGAAATGAACTGAATTCTGAAAATCCTGACTTCCAGCTCTAGCCATGATTGAAGGAATAGGTACTAGACTTACTCTCCTACGATTAACAACTTTGAAACTGGAAAACAAACAAACAAACAAAACTCCTGAAGCCGCTCTTCTCAGGCCTTGGTTAACAGACAGCTCAGGGCTGTGACCCTTGAGAGACACGAAGTCCACGTTGAACATCAAGTTCACTCTAATTTACTGAATGCGATTTCCAAATTGTGGCCCACGGAAACAGAGCCTGAACAGAAAGCAGCAGTCTTGCCATCCATCCATATGACACAGAGATTTTGAAGTTTGGGACTACTGAAGCAGCCGGGATTTGCATCTCAGGGCACCAGAAATAAGGGCGCTTAGAAGAGAAGCGCCCCAGAAATCTGCATCTCTGTCCTCTTGAATCTTTGACTGAGTACCTGTGCGTACACTTGGTCACTCAGAGGGGCCTAGTAAGGAGTGGCTACTTTGGGACTGTGAGCTGAATGGAAATCCCAGAGAATACATAGTGCTGGGACACAATGGAAGGAATGCCAGCAAGCCAGGGCTGAGGCCCCAGAAGAGTCATGGTTTAGCAGGAGGACTCCTCCGACCCTAGCGTAGGGATGCGCCTGTGCCACTCTAACAAAGCTTAAAGCCAAGCCTCAGGAGAAACATGCTGAGCTGCCAGTAAATTAATTCTCTGCCAGAATAAAACCCAACAGTCTTTACAGGAAGACAAATCCAGAATCCCAACAGCATAGCATTCCACTGTCCAGCATGACACTTAAAAAATTAGTAGGCGTGTGAAGAATCAGAAAAATATGACCAAAATTGGAGGGGGAGGAGGCAGTAGAAACAGACCCAGAGATGACAGACGTGTCGGAATTAGCAGACAAGGACTTCAGGCAACTGTTATAAAAAAGGCCCAAAATCTAAAGACAAAGATAAATAAATGAGTAAACAGATGTGGGATCTCAGTAAATAAATGGAAACTAAAAGAGAGCCAGGAAAGCACATGACAATTGTAGAACTAAAAAATACCTGAAATTTAAAGATATTTGCTGAATTGGGCGAAACAGAAGATTGGATACTACAAAAGAAAAGACTTTGAAGACAGGTTAAATAGAAACTTTGCAAACTGAAACACACACAATAGAGAAAGATTGGCTGAAAAAAAAAAAAAAAAGGAGCTTCAGTGACCTGCAGGGTATTGTAAAGTCATCTAATATTTGTGGAGTAGAAGTCCCAGAGGTAGAAGAGAACTTTTGGCAGGAAAAAAAATATGTTAAAAGAAATAATAGTAAAAGAAATCCCCAAATTTAATAAAAAATTAAAAAACACAGAGAATATTGTGCATCACCAAATAACTAGTGTCTCTGAGGACATCTATTCATCTCCTCAGCAAGAACTGAACATTTTAAAACAGTTTTGAAAATCTCAACTTCCCATTCTGACCATGATGGAGGAATGAGCCACAAACAGGATAAACAGAAAGAAAACCACCTAGGCATATTGTAGTACAATTGCTTTAAACCAAACTAAAAATAAAAAATTCAAAACATTCCGAAGAAAAAGACGTATTACATACAGGAAAGTAACAATACAATAACCACTGCATTCTCATCAGAAACAATACAAGCCAGAAAACAATGGAATGGTAGTTTTTAAATGCTAAATTAGGAATAAACTATGAATTTAGAATTTAAAACAAGCAAAATTTTTCATGAAAACTTAACTCCAGTGAAGATATTTTCAGATAACCATAGTGATGACCTGCACTACAAGAAATGTTAAATAAACTTATTCAGATTAAAGGGAAATTATACCAGATAGAAACTCAAATCTACATGAATGAATAAAGAACACTAAACATTTTTCTACTTCCTTAACTTCTTTAAAAAGAAACGAATTATTTGAAACATGAGTGATAATGTGTTGTGGAATTTGTAATGTGTAGAAGTAAGATACATGACAAATGCACAAAAGAGGGGAGAGGGAAATGGAAGTACATTTATGTATGCTTTTTACGTTATATATAAAGTGTTATTCTATCAATTCCAGGTGTACTGTAATAGGTTAAGGATGCATATTGTAATCCCCAAAGTACCCATTAAAGAAATAAAACAGTGAGATCATATGCCAAAAGAGGAGATTAAAATGTAATACTAAGAAATGCTCAATTAAAAAAAAGACAGGAGGGCTTCCTTGGTGGTGCAGTGGTTAAGAATCCACATGCCAACGCAGGGGACATGGGTTTGAGCCCTGATCTGGGAAGATCCCACATGCCGCGGAGCAACTAAGCCTGTGTGCCACAGCTACAGAGTCTGTGCTCTAGAGCCCACGAGACACAACTACTGAACCCGCATACCACAACTACTGAAGCCCACACACCTAGAGCCCATGCTCCACAACAGAGAAGCCACTGCTTTGAGAAACCTGTGCACCACAGCAAAGAGTAACCCCCACTCGCCACAACTAGAGAAAGCCCACATGTAGCAACAAAGACCCAACACAGCCAAAAATAAATAAATAAATTTTAAAAATTAAAAAAAAGAAGACAGGAAAATATGGAAAAGGAAAAAAAGATAGACGGAACAATAGAAAACAAATAGTAAGATGGTAGACTTAAGCCTAAGCATATGAATTATTATATTAAATGTAGAAATACTAGACCACCAGTTAAAAAGCAGAGAAGCATATCCAACTATACACTGTTCTTAAGATATTCTCTTCAAATATAAAGACATAGGTTAAAAATAAAAGGATGGAAAACTAGATATACCATGAAACACTAAGCATAAGAAAGCTGGAATGTCTGTATTAAGATCAACAAATTATACCATTTTTAGTAGCATCAAAAATAATAAAATACTTGGGAATAATTTTAACCAAGGAGGTGAAAGACCTATACACTGAAAGCTATAGGACATTGATGAAAGTAAGTAAAGAAGGCTCGAATAAATGGAAAGATATTCTGTGCCCATAGATTGAAAGAATTAATGTTACAATGTCGATACTACCTAAAGCAATCTACAAAATCTCTATCAAAAATCCCGATCGCATTTTTCGCAAAAATAGAACAAATAATCCTAAAATTTGTGTCGGACCACAAAAGACACCAATTAGCCAAAGCACTCTTGAGAAAGAAAAGTAAAGCTGGAGGCATTATACTTCCTAATTTCAAACTATATTACAAAGCTATAGCAATCAAAAGAGTATAGTTTTGGCATAAAAACAGACACATAGACTAGTGGAATAGAAAAAAGAGTCCAGAAATAAACCCTTGGATGTATGGGCAAACTAACTTTTGGCAAGGGCAGTAAGAACACACAATGGGGAAAGGATAGTCTCTTCAATAAATCATGCTAGGAAAACTGGATATTCACATGCAAAAGAATGAAACTAGACCCCTATCTTATACTACGCACAAAAATTAACTTGAAATGGATTAAAGACTTAAATGTAAGACCTGAAACAATAAAACTCCTGGAAGAAATGATTGGGGGTAATCTCCTTGACATTGGTCTTGGCAATGACGTCTTGGATAAGATCTCAAAAGCACAGGCAACAAAAGCTAAAATAAACAAGTGGGACTACATGAAACTAGAGAGATTCTGCACAGCAAAGGAAAAAATAAAAAAATTGAAAAGGCAACCTACAGAATGATAGAAAATATTTGCAAACCATATATCTGATAAGGGGTTAATATCTAAAAAATATATAAAACTTATACAACTCGATAGCAAAGTGAGAATAAGTTTGGCAGAATTTCTATTATACATTTTTTATGCTCAGTGTTTTTATGTTATGACTGGGTAGGATAATATAAGTGTTCTAAGCAGTGTCACAAAATTTTTTTTAACGTCTTTATTGGAGTATAATTGCTTTACAATGGTGTGTTAGTTTCTGCTTTATAACAAAGTGAATCAGTTATACATATACATATATCACCATATCTCCTCCCCCTTGAGTCTCCATCCCACCATCCCCATCCCACCCCTCTAGGTGGACACAAAGCACCGAGCTGAACTCCCTGTTCTATGTGCTACTTCCCATTAGCTATCTATTTTACATTTGTTAATATATATAAGTCGATGCCACTCTCTCACTTCATCCCAGCTTACCCTTCCCCCTCCCCGTGTCCTCAAGTCCATTCTCTATGTCTGTGTCTTTATTCCTGTCCTGCCCCTCGTTTCTTCAGAACCTTTTATTTTTTTAGATTCCATATATATGTGTTAGCGTATGGTATTTGTTTTTCTCTTTCTGACTTACTTCACTCTGTATGACAGACTCTAGGTCCATCCACCTCACTACAAATAACTCAATTTTGTTTCTTTTTATGGCTGAGTAATATTCCATTGTGTATATGTGCCACATCTTCTTTATCTATTCACCTGTTGATGGACACTTAGGTTGATTCCATGTCCTGGTTATTGTAAATAGAGCTGCAGTGAACATTGGGCTACATGACTCTTTTTGAATTATGGTTTTCTCAGGGTATATGCCCAGTAGTGGGATTGCTGGGTCATATGGTAGTTCTATTTGTAGTTTTTTAAGGAACCTCCATACTGTTCTCCATAGTGGCTGTATCAATTTACATTCCCACCAACTGTGCAAGAGGATTCCCTTTTCTCCACACCCTTTCCAGCATTTATTGTTTGTAGATTTTTTGATGATGGCCATTTTGACTGGTGTGAGGTGATACCTCATTGTAGTCTTGACTTGCATTTCTCTAATGATTAGTGATGTTGAGCATTCTTTCATGTGTTTGTTGGCAATCTGTATATCTTCTTTGGAGAAATGTCTATTTAGGTCTTCTGCCCATTTTTGGATTGGGTTGTTTGTTTTTTTCTTATTGAGCTGCATGAGTTGCTTGTAAATTTTGGAGATGAATCCTTTGTCAGTTGCTTCATTTGCAAATATTTTCTCCCTCCCATTCTGAGGGTTGTCTTTTTGTCTTGTTTATGGTTTCCTTTGCTGTGCAAAAGCTTTTAAGTTTCATAGGTTCCATTTGTTTATTTTTGTTTTTATTTCCATTTCTCTAGGAGCTGGGTCAAAAAGGATCTTGCTGTGATGTATGTCATAGAGTGTTCTGCCTATGTTTTCCTCTGCGAGTTTGATAGCGTCTGGCCTTACATTTAGGTCTTTAATCCATTTTGAGTTTATTTTTGTGTATGGTGTTAGGGAGTGTTCTAATTTCATTCTTTTACATGTAGCTGTCCAGTTTTCCCAGCACCACTTACTGAAGAGGTTGTCTTTTCTCTATTGTATATTCTTGCCTCCTTTATCAAAAATAAAGTGACCATATGTGTATGGGTTTATCTCTGGGCTTTCTATCCTGTTCCATTGATCTATATTTCTGTTTTTGTGCCAGTACCATACTGTCTTGATTACTGTAGCTTTCTTTGTAGTATAACCTGAAGTCAGGGATCCTGATTTCTCCAGCTCCATTTTTCTTTCTCAAGATTGCTTTGTCCTTTTGGGGTCTTTTGTGTTTCCATACAAATTTTGAAATTTTTTGTTCTACTTCTGTGAAAAATGCCACTGGTAGTTTGATAGGGATTGCATTGAATCTGTAGATTGCTTTGGGTAGTAGAGTCATTTTCACAATGTTGATTCTTTCAATCCAAGAACATGGTATATATCTCTCCGTCTGTTGGTATCATCTTTAATTTCTTTCATCAGTGTCCTATAGTTTTCTGCATACAGGTCTTTTGTCTCCTTAAGTAGGTTTATTCCTAGGTATTTTATTCTTTTTGTTGCAATGGTAAATGGGAGTGCTTCCTTAATTTCTTTTTCAGATGTTTCATCATTAGTGCATAGGAATGCAAGAGATTTCTGTGCATTAATTTTGTATCCTGCAACTTTACCAAATTCATTGATTAGCTCTAGTAGTTTTCTGGTAGCATCTTTAGGATTCTCTATATATAGTATCATGTCATCTGCAAACAGTGACAGCTTTACTTCTTCTTTTCCAATTTGTATTCCTTTTATTTCTTTTTCTTCTCTGATTGCTGTGGCTATAACTTCCCAAACTATGTGGAATAATAGTGGTGAGAGTGCGCAACCTTGTCTTGTCCCTTATCTTAGCGGAAATAGTTTCAGTTTTTCACCATTTAGAACAATGTTGACTGTGGGTTTGTCATATATGGCCTTTATTATGTTGAGGTAAGTTCCCTCTATGCCTACTTTCTAGAGGATTTTTTATCATAAATGGGTGTTGAAGTTTGTTGAAAGCTTTTTCTGCATCTATTAAGATGATAATATGATTTTTATCCTCCAGTTTGTTAATATGGTTTATCACATTGATTGAATAAGCAGTGTCACAAATATTGATGCATTGGATGATAAAACAAAATGCAATTCATGAATTTCCCAATTAATCTATCCTTTCGTAGACATCACTTCATTTGGCTAGAAGTGTAAAGTAATCTTTATATATATAAAGTAGAAGTACAAAGTGGAAATGTGAGAGAGAAGTTCATGTTCTCATCTTTCTGAGACCCTAGTTGTGGCAGGTGGGCTCCTTAGTTGTGGCATGGGAACTCTTAGTTGAGGCATGCATGTGGGATTTAGTTCCCTGACCAGGGAGTGAACCCGGGCCCCCTCCAATGGGAGCATGGAATCTTAACCACTGTGCCACCAGGGAAGTCCCTAAACTTAAAGTCTTAAACATCCAAATCAAGGTTTAGGGAGAGAACCTAAAATTCTCTATAATGTCCTTGAATAAAATCTTTGTCTCATGTAGCCGTAAGAAAGACATAGCTAAGGATCTTAACCAAGACCTGATTGTACAGATTGTCGAGTTTGCAAAACCAATTAAATAGTAATCATCTCAAGTTACACTAAGGTAAAGGCCTTGGTTGGGGAAAAACGGAATTCTGAAACAGTATGCGAGCATTTGGGCAGGAACAGACCACGTTGAGAATGCTAAAACCACCAAATCTCTCGGAATCTTCCTTGCCAACTAAAGCAGCCCTTCAAAAAACAATAATTGCTGGAGAGGGTGTGGAGAAAAGGGAACCCTCCTACACTTTTGGTGGGAATGTAAATTGGTACAACCATTATGGAGAACCGTATGGAAGTTCCTTAAAAAACTAAAAATAGAGCTACCATATGATCCAGAATCCCATTCCTGGGCATATATCTGGAGAAAACCATAATTTGAAAATATACATGCACCCCAATGTTCATTGCAGCACTATTTACAATAGCCAGGATATGGAAGCAAGCTAAATGTCCATTGACAGAGTAATGGATAAAGAAGATGTGGTACAGGAGATTGGTTCAACATGGCGGAGTAGAAGGACGTGCGCTCAGTCCTTCTTGAGAGAGCACCAGAATCACAACTAACTGCTGAACAATCATCGGCAGGAAGACACTGGAACTCACCAAAAAAGATACCCCACATCCAGAGAAGCCACAATGAGATGGTAGGAGGGGCACAATCACAATAAAATCAAATCCCATAACTGCTGGATGGGCGACTCACAAACTGGACAACACTTATATCACAGAAGTGCACCAATTGGAGTGAAGGTTCTGAGCCACACATCAGGCTTCCCAACCTGGGGGTCCAGCAACGGGAGGAGGAATTCCTAGAGAATCAGACTTTGAAGGCTAGTGGGATTTGATTGCAGGACTTTGACAGGACTGGGGGAAACAGAGACTTCGCTCTTGGAGGGCACACACAAAGTAGTGTGTGCATCAGGACCCAGGGGAAGGAGCAGTGACCCCAGGGGAGACTGAACCAGACCTACCTGCCTGTGTTGGACGGCCTCCTGCAGAGGCAGAGGGTGGCTGTGGCTCACCATGGGGACAAGGACACTGGCAGCAGAAGTGCTGGGAAGTACTCGTTGGAGTGAGCCCTCCCAGAGTCCGCCATTAGCCCCACCAAAGACCTGGGTAGGCTCCAGTGCTGGGTCACCTCAGGCCAAACAACCAACAGGGAGAGAACTCAGCCCCACCCATCAACAGACAATCGGATTAAAGTTTTACTGAGCCCTGATCACCTGAGCAACACACAGCTCTACCCACCACCAGTCCCTCCCATCAGGAAGCTTGCAGAAGCCTCTTAGGTAGCCTCAGCAACATTCGAATTATAGGGGTCCCAGGAGAGAAAAGAAAGGACCTGAGAAAATATTTGAAGAGAGTATAGTTGAAAACTTCCCTAACATGAGAAAGGAAATAACCACTCAAGTCCAGGAAGCGCAGAGAGCCCCAGACAGGATAAACCCAAGGAGAAACACGCAGAGACACATAGTAATCAAAATGACAAAAATTAAAGACAAAGAAAAATTATTGAAAGCAACAAGGGAAAAACAACAAATAACATACAAGGCAACTCCCATAAGGTTAACAGCTGATTTCTCAGCAGAAACTCTACAAGCCAGAAGGGAGTGGCACGATATATTTAAAGTGATGAAAGGAAACAACCTACAACCAAGATTACTCTACCCTGCAAGGATCTCATTCAGATTCGATGGAGAAATCAAAAGCTTTACAGACAAGCAAAAGCTAAGAGAATTCAGCACCACCAAAGCAGCTCTACAACAAATGCTAAAGGAATTTCTCTAGGAAGGAAACACAAGAGAAGAAAAATGCTTTCTTACACTGTTGGTGGGAATGTAAATTGATACAGCCACTATGGAGAACAGTATGGAGGTTCCTTAAAAAACTAAAAATAGAACTAACGTACGACCCAGCAATCCCACTACTGGGCATATACCCTGAGAAAACCATAATTCAAAAAGAGTCATGTACCAAAATGTTCATTGCAGCTCTGTTTACAATAGCCAGGACATGGAAGCAACCTAAGTGTCCATGGACAGATGAATGGATAAAGAAGATGTGGCACATATATACAATGGAATATTACTCAGCCATAAAGAGAAATTAAATTGAGTTATTTGTACTGAGGTGGATGCACCTAGAGTCTGTCATACAGAGTGGAGTAAGTCAGAAAGAGAAAAACAAATACCGTATGCTAACACATATATATGGAACCTAAAAAAAAACATATGGTCATGAAGAACCTAGGGGCAAGATGGGAATAAGACACAGACCTACTAGAGAATAGACTTGAGGATACAGGGAGGGGAAGGATAAGCTGGGATGAAGTGAGAGAGAGGCATGGACATATATACACTACCAAATGTAAAATAGATAGCTAGTGGGAAGCAGCTGCATAGCACAGGGAGATCAGCTCCGTGCTTTGTGACCACCTAGAGGGGTGGGATAGGGAGGGTGGGAGGAAGACGCAAGAGGGAGGGGATATGGGGATATATGTATATGTATAACTGATTCACCTTGTTATAAAGCAGAAACTAACACACCATTGTAAAGCAATTATACTCCAATAAAGATGTTAAACAAAAAAAAGAAAGAAAATGCTTGTAGATTCGGGGATTGATTGACGAGGGAGATTTTGCTGGCTGATTTCTATTTTCCTCTCAGAGTAGAAGAAAAAGTAATCTCTAAAAGTAAGGAGAGGGAGGGCAGAGATGTAGGAGGGAAACAAGATGTAGAGGATATACAATTTGGAATGTTTGTTATGTGCTCTCTATTGCCTGCTGAATACAGCCTGCTTTTTCCCTACCTAAGCACACAAATGTATACACGTGTGGACAAAAAAATAGGAATACGCAAATTTCTTTCTAAATACAATTTCTCAGACATCCCATTCGGATTGTAACCTCCTTATTCTTAATCATTATGTAGCATGTGCTAGGCGTAGGGCAGAATTCTAAGGTGGTCCCACTGAAACTTACCTTCGGACATTCATGGCCTTGTGTAACCCTCTTCCCTTGAGTGTGAACTGGCTCAAACGGCCTGCTTTCAACAGAGAGACTACAGCAAAAGTGACGGGTATATCACTTCTGAGATTAGGTTATGAGACCGTGACTTTTGCTCACTCTTTCTTACTTGCGCTCTCTGATGGAAACCAACGGCCAGGTTATGAGCTGCCCTTTAAAGAGGGCTGCATGGCAGGGAACTGAGGGTGGCCTCCAGCCAGCAGCCAGCGAGGAGCTGAGGCTTTCATGCAACGATCTGTGAGGGACTGAAAACCACCAGTCCCCACACGCGTGAGCTTGAAGCACATCCTTCCCTAGTTGAGACTTGAGTTGATCACAACATACCTTTACTGCAGTCCATGAGAGCCCCCAAAAGAGAGGACCCAGCTAAATCAAGCTGAGGTCATGGCCCACAGAAACTGTTAGATAGTAACTATTTTGTGGTAAGTCACTACATTTTGGAGGTGATCTGTCACTCAGCGATAGATAACTTATACACTCGGAGAGTTTTAAATTTCTGCTTCTAAAACAGGTCCCTTCAAATAATTAAAAATTACCTCTGTCCCCAAGTATTTATTGTGGCAACAAAAAAATGAATACACTGTATAGGATGGGAAGGGACAGGGCAGAAAGTGGAAGAGAAGTTTAAAGGAAAAATGGGGGACTAGATTGAGGTGTAAGTCAGTAATCTCACCTCCAAGGGAGCCAACGTAGGATATAAAACAATCCGGAGGAGCAAAAGAGTGAAGGAGAAAAAGAGAGTGTTTTGAACCAAAGAGACATAGGCATATTGGGAACAAATCCTCCCCAGCTTGCTAGGGACTTAATGCTTATTGAAGGAGGGGCTGAATGTGTAACCCTTGCCGGATATCAGCCAAGATTTCACAAGGCACACACTTGGAGTTTACAGACTGTGAACTAGGAAATTATGATGTAGAGGCAAGTCAGTTGCTCAAGATAGCTCAGTGCCTTTTTAGTGGCATAGAGCATTGGATTAAGTTCCTTAAAAATTAGTGCCTTTGCTCTGCTAACCCACAAGATCTTTTAGTGCAACAGTGACAGTATCAGTTATTTCTTGAACTTTAGGAGAATATGTAAAGCATGTAGTATATCTACACAGTCTATCTAGTTATGATCCGTTTCTATCTCTTATTGGTTGTCTAGTATCAGTAATATGGGTAATGTTTCTTAAATAAACTAAAAACAGAGGTTCAGAGAAATGACTAGTTCAACAGAGCAAAATTGGACTCATATCTAGAAGTCAATTGGGTCCTGCACACTGTCTGTATTTATGCAAGGAAAAGGGTAGAATATTTGGACTGAAGCCTGACTTCATTATATTTTCAATATTTAAAGGGACCTTATTAGTATCTCCTCTGAGTGTTAAATATCTTTATGATTCAGGTATGGTTTGTGACGTTGGGCATAGGGAAAATTGTCAGAAGTAGAACTAATCCTCCTGGAAAGAAAATTGTCTCTTCGGTTCCTTTTAAGGTTATAAGATTTACTGTGTGCTTCAGCCAGGAGAAATAAGCCAGTTTAGAGCTGGTTCTAAGAAAATTAAGTTTCAAAATTTAAGGCAATTTACTGAGCTGTTAATCTGAGAATATAAAATCTAAATTAAAATCTTTCCTGACCTATATTCTAATCTGCCCCCAAAATCCTACTGGACCTTCTAAGCCCATTCAAAATGCCCTACATCATCAAGTCAATCTCTCACACTCATCATCTAGCTCTGATGCTAGAGCTGCCCGCATTTCTGTCCAGGGTTAACCCATCCACCTGTGCTCTGAATTCCAGACTCTTCTGGCCTCTCGGGGACCACAGCAGCGAGCAACACTGCCACCTGCTGGGAGTTAAGAGAAGTTACAGAGTGGGACTACCCAGATATTCTTGAACTTCAGGATTTGAAGCTTTCATAAAGAATCTTGTTCTTAAAGAAATGTAGATAAATCCCAATTGTGTTTAATGATAATTCTTATCTTTTAGGTCATAATGCTATTACATTATGACTCTTTCACTTGAAGTCTGGAAAGGCTGCAGTTTAGGAATTGCTCTTCTCGGAGTAATTTACATTTTTACTCTAGTTGGTGTCATTAAATTACCAATATTAAATCAAGCATTATAGCCTCGTTGAACGTGTATTTCAATAGAGGGAGGTTAAAAAGACACATATAACTCTCCATTCAGACTGGGTGGAAGAATACGTGTAGTTAAATTAGAAGGTGTCTTGCCGTAGGGAAAAAATTTTCATGGCTGTTCTTGGTAATGGATGAATTTAAAGTGGATAATCAATCTAAGGTTGATAAGTAGCAAGTGATATTTGCATAACGCTGTTCATTGCTTCATTTCAAATAGTAAAAAGAAAAAAGAAGAAAGATATGATAACTTGAAACTGTAAAACATAAAAAAATAGGTTAAGTGAGAAAATTAAAAATCACTGTAGGGCTTCCCTGGTGGCGCACTGGTTGAGAGTCCGCCTGCCGATGCAGGGGACGCGGGTTCGTGCCCCGGTCCGGGAGGATCCCACATGCCGCAGAGCAGATGGGCCCGTGAGCCATGGCCGCTGAGCCTGCGCGTCCGGAGCCTGTGCTCCGCAACGGGAGAGGCCACAGCGGTGAGAGGCCCGCGTACTGCAAAAAAAAAAAAAAAAAAAAAAAAGTCACTGTAACTGCAACTATGGAAAAGATATGCATGCTTACTGAGTGGTGGCCAGGAGGTCAAACTATACATCCCTTGACGGAACTCATCATGTTTAAATCGTGTTAGGGTGAACTTCTAGAGGATGGTAAACTTTTACATCATCTCTATGGTTCCCCTGCTCTATATCAGACTCTGAACCTCATGAACCTAGTTTTGGCCAAGGTTCAAAGCATCCTGTCTCACTCTCTTGTGTAGGACCTTCTTTTGGCTTCTGACCTCAAGTGGACCATATTTCAAGATGCCATAATCCCTCCGACCTACTGTGTCCCCCTTACTTCTCTCCTTAGTATTTGAGAAGTCAGGAAGGTACGGTCCACTCCCATAAAAAAAGATTAACATTACCCCTTCAAGCACACATCCAATTTCTGAAAGACAGTGAAAACAGTTCTCTACTTTGCCTTTCAAGACATTTATCAACCCATATGCAATCCAATTCCCATGGGCATAAGGGTGTCCCTTCTCTCTGGTCTCCCTTCTCTGTCTTCCTCTTTCTTCTCTCCTTTTACCTCCTCATAATTTTAGTCCTTTTTCATCCCCTGGAGTCATTTGACTCCTTCAAATTTCCCCCTTAGTGAAGCTGGAACAGAGACAAGTAGGGAGAGTAATTCACATCCTTTAAGTCCTGAATAAAGCAGGATAAAGGACAGTGTACTTTGAGGTCCATCCTCAGAGTGGAAACATCTAAAGGACAAAAGAAAACCTTTCTTTCAGTAATATTGTCACCATTTTAAAGCATAGCAGAGTTTGTCCTTTCTCTACCTATGTAAGCTCCCTATTTATTGCCATAACTTGTATTGACAGTGGGAGTGGGGGAATAGGATGGGAGTAGGGAATCACCCACTCCAGGAAGGAAACGAGACAGCTTTGAAGTTCTGTGTGGGGTGGAGTGTGGATGTGGTCCCAGCGACAATGTCCCAGACAGACTTCCTGCACCCTCCCTTCTGCTAGTTCCCTTCTTCCCCATGGGGGACTTCCAGACCATCTGCTAGATGTACAATTCATAAAGAATGACCTGTGTTATGTGAAAGGATGGTAATGGTCTCTTTCATATCAGTTACACAATAAGGTCTCTAACCAAACACTACGTTTATATTCAGTTGCTTAAAATAATAGTCATGATCTGTACCAAAGAAAAGGGAAAGCCAGGCTGTTTTGTGTGTCTGACCGTGAGACCTACAGTCTGTAGATGTTTCTCCTGCTATAATCTCTTCCATCTGTGGTACTGTGGTGCAAGGACAGAGGGAAACCATTCACGAGCTTAAGTAAGATTTATTTTGATGACAATTCAGATGCTGATAGAAAGCCAACTAGAGTAAACCTCAGAGATCCTACGCTCTGAATGGCCTTGGGGTGGGCAGTTTACCAAAAAGAAAAAAGAGCCTTACATTTTTTCTGATGACTGATTACGTCTTAACTAGTCACTGTCCGGGAGCTGATGAGAGCTAAATGCTCTAGTCACTCAAATGTTGGGTCCATTTATGTGCTGGTAGAGGAAGCAGACAAGCCTGTGTAATTGACATAAGCATTCAACTCATCATATTAAATAGGGTCGGAATTTGATTAGTGTTTTCCTTCCAAAATGAGACCTATGCCTGGGACCAAAGAGTGGCCAAACGTTTGCAGAATTAACCACTATATTGTATCAGAGTTCTCAATGCTGGCTATGCTTTGGAACTGCTGAAGACTTTAAAAAAATACCAGTGCTGAAGCCTAATCCCAGACCAATTAAATAGGATTCTCTGGGGTGGAGCCTGGGTAAAGACTTAAAAAAAAAAAAACTCCTCAGGTGACGTGCACCAGGGCTGAGAACCAGTGCTATTAGACAGTGTACAATGGAATAGAAGCAAGTTTACAGCCTTACCTCATTTTCATTATGTTCATTAATAACAGCCAGATTTGCAAATTGCACTTGAGTAATCAATGTCTCAACTTGAAATTCTGACCAATAATTTCAGTCCTAGATGTAGAAATTTACCAAATGGTACCTAGCAGTTTCGTGAAACGATAAAATTTCTATTTATTCCCAAAGAATAGATTATATACTGGGGCATTCTCTTCATTACCCATATTTTCAAAAGCTAAGTATTCCATTCACTTTAACAGTAAATTCACAGTCTAAAAGTTAATCTAATCTAACTAATACTAAAACCTACTGAGGATGCATAACGATATTCTGAGAGCACAGTTGGAGAACATGTTTTCTTCAATTATTAAATAAAGGAAAGTGAGACTTCCCTGGTGGTGCAGTGGTTAAGAATCTGCCTGCCAATGCAGGGGACACCGGTTCGAGCCCTGGTCCGGGAAGATCTCACATTCCATGGAGCAACTAAGCCCGTGTGCCACAACTACTGAGCCTGCGCTCTAGACCCCGCGAGCCACAACTACTGAGTCCACACGCACCACAACTACTGAAGCCCGCGCGCCTGGAGCCTGTGCTCCGCAACAAGAGAAGCGACCGCAGTGAGAAGCCCGCGCACCGCAACGAAGAGTAGCCCCCGCTCGCTGCAACTAGAGAAAGCCCGTGTGCAGCAAGGAAGACCCAACGCTGCCAAAAAATAAATAAATAAATAAAGCTATTAAATCTGGTCAAAAGTATGGATCTTTTTAAAAGTAAAATAAAATAAAGGAAAGCTAACTCAGTGTTTCTGGTGAGAACTCTAAATTATATAGTCTCTGAATATATACATATATTAATGTAGATTAAGCTGCTGTAATGTGGAAATTCCAAAATACGGTGGATTAAGCAATATTGAAGTTTATTTCTCTCTCATGAAACAACGAGGAGGAGGGTACCTTTTGGTAAAGGAAACTATTTCTAAAGTTGCCAATTTCTAGCCAATGGGGAGAGAGGAGAGGAAAGGAAAGAGGCCAAGCGCATCACTTCTGCTCACATGCTGTTGGCTAGAACTTAGCCACGTGTGCGTGCCCAGCTGCAAGGAAGTTTGGGAAATGGCGTCTCCATCTCGGCAGCCACGTGCCCAACTGAAAACCAAAGATTTTTATTACTAATACAAAGAAGAGGAAAATGGATATTGGGGGTAAATCTCAATTTCTACACCATCTACATCCAGTCCAGAATCTAAATATACTTGGAATGCAAAGGAACTATACGGTTTAAAAGTTTACTTTGAGAAAATTTATTTTCATTGTGTGTCCTATATCAACATTTAAGAAGTTTAGAATTTGTATTCATTTGATCAGAAAGATAGTTTATGATATACTATCTTCCTTTATACAAGCTTTAGCTATGATATGCAAGGGATGCACAGCACGTGATGTATGTAATATGAATCATGCTAATCCCCTCAACACGGTTCCTCAGCACTGACCTGGGCTTTTCCAGAACACGGTAGTTCCACAGAACAATGTTCAGACAGATCTTATATGACTGTCAGTGTTATATCTTTTATTTAATTGAATAGACTCTGGCAGCCTAGTCATGGACTCCTTTGAGAATCTGATGAAAATCGTGGATCCTCTGCTCAAATATATCAACGATTTAGCAACTAATTTTAGGGGCGTTAGAAACACCTTCCCGCATGAAGCCCAGTTTCAGAGTGTCTTGATTCTGTCTTCCACAGAAGCCTGGGAAAGTCTAGATGAAATCACTCATCCCTCTCTCTGGGACCCACCAATGGAATTCCTGGAGCTCTGGCCCAAGGCGGACACCTAGCACAGGACCTGGGGCATGGTGATGCTCTATGATGTTCGTTCCCTTGTATTTCAAAGCTCCTTTGCTCCCTGTAAGAACTCCTTGGTGTGCTGGCATAGGTGAAAGTAAACAAATAAAATTATTGTTAATTAAAAAAAAAAAGAATTCCTTGGTGGTCCACGCATTCCCCTTGGTATTAGTGTTACTTCGCCCATCTTCAGCAACATGAATCACAACCAGAGCCTTGGTGGTTGACTTGGTCATTCTCATGACATTAATGCCGCTCCTCCTTTTGGCACGGACACGGACCTTCTCCCCATCAGCGGGATGTTTTTCAATCTTTTTGCTCACGCAGCATCTGAAGCACCTTCTTACATATATTACCTCCTTATACGTTTGGATGAGAGACAAAATTCACCTTGTGATATTGAAACTGAAAATGCAAGATACTTTCTCTCTAGGGCCCCCTGTAACTATTGCATGGGCACTTAGTATAAGCTCTGACAGGTTTATGCATCTGCTACAAACTTGGAATGGAAAGCTAGTGATATAACCCAGCAGGGTCCGTGGAGAAGGGTCTCTGGCAGCAGCGACAGCTGGGATCAGCAGGACCAGGGTTATTGTAATAGTACCAGTGTTACCGGCAGCCTCCGGAGTCATTACCAGCGGGGTCAGTAGTACAAGCCACAGTGTCTAATGCCTTGTAGTAGAATCAGTGGCTTCCAGGCTGAATGAGTTCTCCTGCATATGAAGCCATGTTTCCTAAAGACTTCAGTATAAGCTTCCTTTTTTTGGACAAAATATTGCTAGCTTCTCCAGCATCACTATGATATTTCCTTGTACAAAATCTTCAGTAGTAATCTTCACTGTGACATAGATCTACATGGGAAACTTTGTGGGAAATAAGAATGCATTTCTCCACTGAAAGGGGCAGGTCTAGGAAAATAAGCCATCGGAAAATTACTGAGAGGCTCTTGGGTTCTTTCCATGCTGAGAACAAGCAGAGAATATAGCATTTCCTTTACTTATATTTCAAGCAGATAAGGCCATAATCGTATACTCATGAATCTTACTCCACTGCTTGAAACTTTCAGTGGTTCATCATCAAACTGTAATGGAAGCAGGCTCTGTCCTTTCTTGGATTTTAAACTAGAATAATTAACTTAGCTTTTCTGGGCCTCACTTGCTCTTCTTTATTTTCTATATATTTTTTTAAGGGGTAGAAAGTTTGTAATATCCATGAAAGATGTTTGTGATATGTATGATACAAGAAAACCTGGTGCCAGAAAGGCACTCTGTAAAAATGAAGTTTATTCTCCTTAATTTGGCACTCAGAGGCCTTCACTTTAGATCGCGATCTGCCTTTCCAGTCTCTTCTCTTATCACTTCCCTTCCCTCTTCCTCTCTTCCAAATGCTTTGGTGACACCAGATTTTGAACATCATACCTTAATGCGCCACAAACAATTCCATACATCTACTCCTCTGTTCCCTCGGCCTGGAATGTGCTTCTCCCCTGTTTTCTTTTTCACTCTCCAAGGTCCACCTGTGTCGTCCAGTACTTCCTCCACTTAGCTGTTAAGTTAGCCAGTGTTCCGAGGTTATATGACCTAAGTTCATGAGTTTGATTTCATTAGGATTTTTGGTGGCAAGGAGAAAAGGTGTCAGAAAGGTGGGTGTATTGTAAGGATACAGGTGGCAATTAAGAGGAAAGAATGTCACAGGCATCCAAGAAGGCCTGACAGGCAATAGGAGAGTCAGGATCCAAGCATGAGAGCCAGAGGGTTACGATCTCCCCCCGCAGCATCAGGAGTTCAATCATTTTCAGTTTTGTGCTCCACCATTAATGGACTTAAGCTTTCTCCTTATTCCTGCTTCTCTGTATTTTCCCGTCTGTTTTTGTTCAGATCATTCTGACATCTCTCTCCCTAAATATCCAAATTTACAGAGAGGGAAAATCAGATTAGACCCCAAGCCACCATCATTGTTCAGGTAGAACCTTTGCGACACGCCCCCTCTGAGGCTGCTGGCCGACTTCCCTTGGGTTGGGCGCTCATCCCACACCATCACCTGTGGTGAGGCGGGCCATTGGAGTGGCTGGAACCTGGTCACCTATGTCTCAAGCAACCAGGAGGTCTGTGCAAGGGCAGTTCTCCTCTGAAGACGCTGTAGGTTGGTAGGAATCTGTAGGTTAATAAAGCCAGGTAAGTAATCCAGAGAGTCAGAGAACCCAAATGTAGGTGTGCAGATGGGCTACTTCAGAATCTCCTGGGATCCTTTTTAAAATACAGAACTTGGGGTTCACTCCAGATCTACTGAATTAAAATCTGAAGGGAGAGGCTTAGAGAACTATATATATTTTATCTCCGCAAGAGACCATAGCTTTGACATTATGAGGGAACAGAGCTATGTGAAGGATAGGAAGGGTCAGACTGAAGGTTAGGAAGTTTTCTTGATTCTCTGAATGAATTTGTAGGGGGATTTTGATTTGCTCTAGTGGCAGTGTGTGTGAAAACACATTTGAAAAGTGGAAGTGCTGAGGTGAGGTAGTTTCCTTCAAAGAAATACACTGTGAGGAATGTGTATCTCTGTAGTTTCCAGAGTTTACACTTATGACTGTCAGAGAGACCAGGAAGAACTAATGTTAAACCCAAACACCGTGAACTTTCCACATGGCCTTATACAAAAGCTGAGAGTTTGCTTCCTTTTTTTAACCTTATCTATAACAGGTATATTTAGTGAAATACCATAAGCAACACGTGAAGTAACTTTATCAAAATGCTGCCTGAAGTATAAATAAAATTAAATTTTCAGGAAATAATTTAAGAAAATCTTTTGTTTTAATGGGAGAAAGCTAATAGACTATTTTGCAGTGCGTTAAAGGAAGAGTTGTTTCATATAAATATATCCTAAAAATTGACATCACTATAAAAAATAAGCACATACTTCTTCTGGATATTATTATCTTTATTACAAAACAAATATTTTATGTTGAGGTAACATTTCAAAGGGTATTTGGCAAAAATCAGTTGAATTCTATACACACAATTTTGCTACGTGCGACCCAGGCAAAGGACTCCGAGAACAGTTTTTCTAACATTGCACATAGACTGGTCTTAGAAAAAAGTAAGCTGAAAGTTGTCTATTTAAAGAGGAATTTTCTTTTTCCACTCTCCCCAAACCATTCCTCCATATCATCACCAGTGGGCAGGGAGGTGATGCTCACTGGAGCACCACAAAAAACATTGAAAAGTATAAATTAATTGAAAAAAAAGTTTGCTTATCCAAAACACCTCACCATGCCATAATTTGAAAGTGCTTTCACAAACTAAATATTTATTCATACAGGATTTTCTATTGCCTGTACCAAGAATAAATAGAACTGTCTTTTCTTAAATGGAGAAATCCTATGCAATGCTCCAAGTCCAGTGTCTTTTCTGCTGTGAAGCCTTCTCTGATTCTCTAAGGCAAAGTTGGTCCCCGCTCTGTGCTCCCATGTGTTCTGTGCACACCTGTGTTATAGGACTCACCTCATTGGGTAGTAGTAATTCTTGCTTCTGTCCTACGTATCCCTCTTTCACTTTATTTATCCCTCCATAAGCTCCTCAGGAGCAAGAAATAAGTCTTAACTTCTTGATATCCCCAGCACCTGGCACAGTGCCTGGTACCTAACAGAATCTCAGTAACTGTGTGTTAGGTTAATGAGTTAGGAACTATTTCAGCTGTGAAGCTATAATGCACATCTTTCCTGGCATCAGGTCTCATTGAGGGTATTTTAGTGAAATTCCCCATTATTGAAACCTCTATGGTTTGGTGACATCCTAGAAAGAAGTATAATGTCCAGTATTTCCTTTCATAAAGGAATGGTCTCTGGTTATTCTTCTGATACAAACATCAATAAATTACAGTTCTCATGATTTCCCTAGTCTCCAACCCCCAAGACACGTGTCTGTGAGAGGCACTCAGGCACGCCCGTGCTAGTAGCCGTCTTGGCAGTCATTGTCGTCCTGATCTCCGATGGGTTTGTTGTGATAAGCATCGACTGTCAGTCTTCTGCTTTCTATCTCGGTGTTTCTGGACTGGATGTCTTCCTCGCTGCTTGATGTGCTCTCAGTTGAGTTGCTCTCTTCTTTTGATCTGCTGCTGTCCTGAGAATCGCTGCTCTGCTCCTCCTCAGACGGGCTGTCCTCCTGGCTTTCCCGGCTCTGGCTCTCTGACGAGGCGCTGGGAGACCAGGGGTCCTCCTGGCTGGAGCTGTTCTCCTCTTCGGTGGACTCCGGGCTTTCCTCCGAGGATCTGAGGCTCTCACTGGATTCGCTGTCGGTTTGCCCCTCTGTGGATCTGCTCTCTGAACTGGAGGGTTTATCCGAGCTGTCCTCATCACTGGAGTCACTGGAGTCCTGATCTTCTGAGTGACTGGTAACGTTATTGGGGTTGTCACCCCTGGACTCGCGCACGACCTCTTCCTGAGATTCGCTACTGCTTTCTTGAGAAGGCAGGTCACCCTCTTCACTGGACTCGCTGCTGGGGTCTTGGACGCTCTGACTGTCTTCTGGGGACTGACCCTCCTCGCTCTCTTGTTGAGATTCACTCTCGCTGTGTTCCCTGGATGGGCTGAGACCAGCTTCTTTGGAGTCGGGGTATTCTGGGGAGTCACTCTTGCTTTCTTCCATGGTGTTGCTATCATGAAGCTCACCTCTGCCATCTTCCTCCGAGATGCGAGATGTTCTGAAAAATTTCCTACTGGGATACCCCACTGCCGGGCTTTCACCGGAAGCCTGAGTCTTTGCTTGCCCATTGCTCCCTTTCGAATCTTTTGACTGGATGCTGGCCCTGCTTATTCTGGAATTGCTTCTCTCGCTCCTGAAGGTGTTGGGGTCCTCACTCTGCATTCCTTCGTCGTCAAACTCAGAGCCGTCCCCGTGGCTACCGACTCCCTCACTGTCGCCTCCCACCCACTGCTCTGCACTCTCGCTGTCTGGAGTGGAGTCACGTCCCTCAGGCCTGCTGCGCCCCTCGTCCTCACTGGCAAAGTCCCTGCTCTCACTGGTGGTGTCTTGAGCACTGTCTTCCCCCCGTGGGACACCATCCTCCGTGGACTGTGTGCTGTCAGTGGGGTCCTCACCGCTTCCGAGTCTGGAGTTCCCTCCTCGCCTCTCTTCGGGTCCTGGGCCATTGTCATCATCCGCCGAGGTGTCATCTCCACTCTCGTCTTCATCATCATCTCTATCATCTCCTTCTTTTCCTCCGCTCCTAGAAAGGCCACCAGCTGGTCTGTGAATGTACTGCGGATCATCAAGGCCCAGGCCCTCCTCTGATTCAGTGCTGTCACTGGGGTCTTCATTTACCTGGAGTTTGGGGTTAACAGACATGGTTAGTACCCCAGGAGCTGCTCTCAAGGGTGTTATTTAATGCCCACCTAGGCTCTGTTTGCTTTCTTCTTCCTATGTCCCTCATCAGAGCCATTGAGCCAATTTTACAGCTCAATAATGTTTCAACCAGGGGTTAAAAAGGAAGGAAGAACAGTTGAAAGTCACGTCGTTCCATTTTACATAGGCACAGTTCACTTAATGCTGCAAACATTTGCTCAAAAAGTTTTATAGAAATCACATTTATGGAACTCAATATTTAAGTGTGAGTCCTTAAAGGATACTTTCAGAGAATTTTTTGTAAATTAAAGAATTGGTTGGGCTTCCCTGGTGGCGCAGTGGTGGAGAGTCCGCCTGCCGATGCAGGGGACACGGGTTCGTGCCCCGGTCCGGGAAGATCCCACATGCCGCAGAGCGGCTGGGCCCCTGAGCCATGGCCGCTGGGCCTGCGCCTCCGGAGCCTGTGCTCCACAACGGGAGAGGCCACAACAGTGAGAGGCCCGCGTACCGCAAAAAAAAAAAAAAAAAAAAGAATTGGTTTATAATACTCACTCACCAAGTTGTTTGGTTTAAAACACAGTTTTTTAAAATATTGGGTGATTTTTAAAATGACTCAAGTTTTTTTTTCTAATCAACTCTGGGGGGAAAAATGTATTAGGGCAGGCAGATGAAACCTTTAGCTAAAATGAAAGTATAATATTGTAGTAAGGTATAAATCTCACCAAAACCATGTTTGTAACTCATTTGCACAGGCACAGAGTTGCCTGTGGAAGGCTTAGCTGAAGAACTGTAGCTAGTGTGACCACCAAGGCAGCTTAGTTCCAAGTGTGAGCTCAGAGAGGTGATCCCCAGAAGTAAAGCCATTGGATGCTCTACTCAGATAAGGAAGGATAGTGAATCTTCATTCATCATGCTCTGGAAAAATCTGCTCTCTCTACCATATCCTATGACAGAACATTCTTGCCAACTTTTTTTTTTTTCCCACATGTCCCTACTCATCAATGTCTGAGTTTCCAGTCAGTACTACCGGGCGGTGACACCTCTTCCTATCGCTAGGGTGTACACTGATCCATTGGAACTGAGCATCTATTTAGTTTTCCTAACCTCGACAGGCACATACTGTACCCCTCCCAAGGCGCTATCATCCTCTGAGAACCCAGAGAACACTGAGGCAATACATCACAACGTCCCCAGAAAAGAGCATTTTCCCAATTCTACACTTATAAATCTGTAAAATGTTCCTCTGACAATCTTTAGTAAATAGTGGTAAAAAGCCTAAATTCATTTTCCAACTGATTGAGTATAGAATGCAACATGGGTCAAAGTTTCAGGGAGAAACCTGGTTCCAAGAATGTCTGGAGCCCCTGGGGGTTGAGATTGGTCAAAATGATAGGACAGAAGAGTGGGGAAGGGAGAGGGAAGGTGGGGACGGGAAAGAGGATAAGAAGAAGGAAGCTACCAAGTTTTCTATGAAAGTGATATAAGCTAAGTCAGCTTTTCTCTCTCCCAGGGCCACAGATGAGACTATTTTAAAGATGTCATTACTAAAGCAGCTGTCTCCTTAAAGGTTCCTCAGGGCGCTCCTATTCTCTCCTCCAACAGGATTCCGGGCCCGGAGGTGGTCTCCAGGCCCAGCAGGCATCTCACATTAACCAGAACTCTTTGCCCGATCTGAACTGCTCCAATTGTGAAACCAACATTTGAGATTTATGAGTGAGCTATTCCTCGTCTTCCAGAGTCTATGACCGTGTGTGTGTGTGTGTGTGTTCTCTTTAACTAGAGGGACATTTAGGGCCACATGTCTATCATCTGGCCCCAGTGATAAATATGGAATGAAGGGCATGTCTACCTCTGAATTCTCCCACTCATTTTTCCCTTCCTATTTTCTGGGGCGATTTAGCCAGCATAACCAAAGGTTAGAAAATATTATATTTAGAATGGTCACTAGGTAATTTAATATAACATCATTTCCTTTGATTCCTAAGTAGCCTGGAAAGTTAAGAAAGGTTTGTTTAATTACCTGTTCCTTTGAGCTAACTTTACTTTCTTCTGATGACTCACTTCTCTCCTAAAAAGAAAAAGAAATGTTTATTTTTCATGTTCGTAATTGATGAATAAAGATAAAAATAGGACACACATCCATCGCTTGTGGTTTGGATTTACTACTTTCCAAACGGCCTGAGATGATGATAAGAGTGTGAAAGTGATTTCATGAGATGTTTATGACAAAAAATCAGTGAGATAGTTACCAAAGGTGGTGTTGGTGTCTGAGCCAAAAGACCCTGTAAAAAAGGAAGGAGGACAAGTTACTCTTTCACAGATGGATCATATCATTGAAAACATGTAGGATAATTTTAGGTTTTTTTAGTATATTGATACCTATTTTGTATTCACATGAACATTAATGCTATTTTATAATGAAATGGCTAAACAATGAATGTCAGATGACCAGTGGCCTGAAAAGACCTTGTGATATAAAAAACCTAGAAGATTTTTGTATTTCCAACACTTAGACAAAAATAGAATTTCTTTGAAGAAAAATATACAACCTAGAGGAAATGTAAGAGAGGAGAAACAGCGCTGGAACTCACAAACCCCGATTTAAGTCTCAGTTAGCTCCTTGGCTTGGATTTTAGCCCTGAAAACTGTCTTGATGCTAGCGCTGAAATTCATGTGTTCCAGGAAACATCTAGTCTCAGGTAAACTGCGATGGTTGGTCACTCTACGTGAATTTGCACAATTCACTTCACCTATCTGATGTCCGTTTCTTATTTGTAAATTAAGAATATTAACCACCACTGCGCTTATTGTACATGGTTGCTGTGAGGATGAAATTGGCTAATGCCTATGGAAGCATCTTGAAAAGTATTCAATAGGATATAAGCTGAAGAAGTGATC
Organism: Delphinus delphis; assembly: GCF_949987515.2. Lineage (NCBI taxonomy): Eukaryota > Metazoa > Chordata > Mammalia > Artiodactyla > Delphinidae > Delphinus > Delphinus delphis. Next base: position 7,508,780 of record NC_082687.1, on the reverse strand, counting down.
CATTTTGAGAACATCTACTTTATAAAATTCAATAGCGGACAAAACTGAATTGAAAAAGCCATTAAACCTTTCTTGAGTCACGTAAGATCACCAAAATAACACATGCTAAATCTGAAACTTAGTCATAGTTCTGATTTATTTCACTTTCTTTAATCTGATGAGAACTCTAAGAATGCCTGTGCCACCTCTGGTGCCCTCTCCCCATCTACTCTCCCCCTCGCCTTGAACATGACCAAATCCCAAATCCCATGTGGCTCAAAGCCACTGAGCAATGGGTATGAAGACCCAGTGGAGCAGAGAGTAGCTGCTGTCAGCATGTCTTCAACAAGCCTCTCAGCAATGCTGGGCTGGGATAGCTCCTAGAGGAAGGACCTATCATCACCTAAAGTCTTTGCCCTGTGACACTGCAGCAGGCACCATGGCAGACTCTACCCCAGTCACTTAGCATCTGGAATTAGGAATGGAAGGGAGTGAGACATTGGTATTTTTCTCCTGCCAAGGCTAGACTTGAGAACACAGTGTGTTTGGGGAACTCAGGCTGAATGAAAGAAGGGATCCACAGCAGCTGCTTTTAAATAAACCAGCCTAAGGATATTCCTGATGAAAGTTCATGTAAGAAATCCTGCAATATCTATTCCAGCCTCAAGCAGGGGCAGGACCCCATCTCAGGCCTCTGACATTATCTGGCCATCACTAATATCATTGTGCCCTAGCTGTGTCATACCTAAAAGCCAGCAGGAAACAAGGTAATGAAAAAACATTCTGATTTAGGTTGAGATTTTAACCCTTCCTCCTAGAGTCAGCCCTTCATATCCATGGGTTCCACAACCACGGATCCAGCCAAGCTCAGATCAAAAATATTTTTGAGAAAAGGAAGAAAGAAAGAAAGAAAGAATGCTCCAAAAGTTTCCAAAAGGCAAAACTTGTATTTGCTGCACTCCAGCAAATATTTACATTGTATTAGGTATTATAAGCAATATAGAGATGATTTGAAGTACACATGAGGATGTATGCAGGTTACATGCAAATACTACATCATTTTATAGAAAGGTCTTGGGCATCCATGGATCTTGGTAACCGAGGGGGTCCTGGAACTAATGCCCTGCGGATACGGAGTGACAACTGTAGTTCCAATCTTGAAAATCTACTGACTTCCTAGACCTGGCCCCTTCGAGGGATGTAACACCCCAGCAAAGAATATGAATTCTGGAGTCAGAGCGACCTGGGTTCAAAGTCTGGCTCTAACAGTAATTAACCACATAACCTGGAGAGACTAGGTTACTCTCTGCGTCTCAACACAGAAAATACAACACCTAATTCACTAGGGGTGCTGTGAAGATTGAGAAAGTTAATACATGCGAAACGCACAGAACCGTGTCTGGCAGTGGTTGTTGAACTACTGAGAGTTAATAACGATTGGGTTATTCGGAGCCAACACTCAATAAACATTAGCTATCATTCCGAAGACCCTAGCATTCTCTCATTCTTCTTTCTCTTCTCACCTTCCGGGACTTGATCTCCTAACCTCCTGCCTACCAGACATCTGATAAAACAGACTTGTAGCCCGAATCCTTCAAGGACAATCTTGGTTCACTGTCATCCATCCCCTTGCGCTACTATAAGACCAATCACAAAAATAATGCTAAAGGAGAAAATGCTTCCTCACCAAATTATACTATTAAGTTAGAGTTGAAGCATTATATGAACTACATTTTCTTATAAGAACTAGAAATTATAGCCCTTACTCCCTATATCTTAGGTTATTCATGTGTTCTTTAAGTCAGTAGTAGTTTCAACATTTGCAGTGAAGCCATCTTGGTTATACTAATAACATATTAAAATAAAAATATTTCAAAAAAATCTTTTCTACTCACCTTCCATTCTTCAGAACTCTTAGATTCAGTATTTTGATACCTGGCTACCTAGAAAATTCAGCACAAGTGGTCGGCCCACAGAAATTTCCAAAGCAGCAGCTATTAGCACTTCACATACTTAGGAGGAATATTAGTCAAATTTTAGCACGCATCAGAATCACCGGGAGGCCTTGTTAAAACACAGATAGCTGTGCCCTATCCCTGGAGAGTTTAGTAGGTCTGATGGAGGACCTAGGAACTTACATTTCTAACAAGGTCTTAGTTGGTGCTACTGGTCTGGGGGATGACGCTTTGAGAACCACTCTTACGAGGAAGAAACATGAGCAGCCTAACTATACGAACGGCAAGTGAACAGAACAAGGAATTATTCGGATGATATTTTAAAGAAAAGAGCTTCCTAAGAAGCTACATTTTCATCTGACTGGAACATACACAGCCACTTTGGCTTATAGCCAATGCAATTTGTGCAGTTTTAGGTATAAACAGTTTTTTTTCCCATGCATCCCTACCCTGATACTTACTGGGAGAGCACAGGACAATCCCCACAAGAACATAAGCAGGATGCTGGTCCTCATTGCTGGGTGTGTCACCTCTACCTGTGATGAAAGACAGAAGATGCTTTTCTCCACTCTCAAGAAACATAGAAGCTTCAACTTTTTAACACCTTCTTTCTATTAAAAAAAATAATAAACTCATCCAAATGTCCATCAACTGAAGAATGGATAAACAAAATGCACTCTATCCATACAGTGGAATATTATTCAGCCATGAAAAGGAATGGAGTGCTGATACATGCTACAAAGTAGAGGAACCTTGCAAACATTATACTGAATGAAAGAAGCCAGACACAAAAGACCACATATTGTATGATTCCATTCATATGAAAAATCCACAATAGGCAAATCTATAGAGACAGAAAGTAAGTGTTTGCCTCAGGCTGGAGGAGATGAGCTGTTGGGGTGACAACTAAGGGGTGAATTTTGAACATAATGAAAATGTTCTAAAGCTGACTTTGGTGAAGGTGGAATAACTCTTGTGAATGTATGAAAAACCATTGAACGGTATACTTCAAATGGGTGAGGTATACGATGTGTGAATTATATCTCAATAAAGCTGTTTTTAAAAAACCTCACTCCGAAGAGATAAATTGAAAACTTTTCAATGAGGAGCTCTGTAAACACTTCTTCACTAACACATAAACTATGACAAATGGAGGAATAGTTAAGAAAAAGCAATAGAGAAATTTCTGACCATTCACTTTTTTTCTATTTAACATCTTTATTGGAGTATAATTGCTTTACAGTGGTGTGTTAGTTTCTGCTTTATAACAAAGTGAATCAGCTATACATATATCCCCATATCCCCTCCCTCTTGCGTCTCCCTCCCACCTTCCCTATCCCACCACCTCTAGGTGGTCACAAAGCACCGAGCTGATCTCCCAGTGCTATGCGGCTGCTTCCCACTAGCTATCTAATGTGGCAGAATGGACTGGCAAATATCTTCCGACCAAAAAACTTTTTTTTTTTTTTGCGGTACGCGGGCCTCTCACTGTTGTGGCCTCTCCCGTTGCGGAGCACAGGCTCCGGACGCGCAGGCTCAGCGGCCATGGCTCACGGGCCCAGCCGCTCCACGGCATGTGGGATCTTTCCGGACCGGGACACGAACCCGTGTCCCCTGCATCAGCAGGCGGACCCTCAACCACTGCGCCACCAGGGAAGCCCCCAAAAAACTACATTTATTGATAACATTCATACCATTGATACCATTGATAGGTGGTGGGCATTTGTCTTCACACACACACACAGGGCTCCTCATTCACATTTATAACCACATAATAACGTCTAGACAAAATAGCTTGGTTTTGCATTTTTTCTTCATCTTCAAGGGATGCACTATGGCAGGCTTCATATTACAGCTCCAGAAAGCATTTAATATCCTCTGTGCTACTTTTAGTCATGCATTATACATGATTATGCTAATTTTTTAAAGTGTCATTCACAATACTGAAGGATTCAGAGAAGATTAGAGGTTTGGGATACACTTGTGAATCACACTGAGAGAAACCTGCCAAATCAAACTGTATTTTCCTGGAGGGTGGCTTCATTTCACACTTCAAGAACTGGTGGTTTGGAAAACAATTTGTTCTATATCTAAAAATAGATGTCCTAGATGCTAATGTAAAAAGTTATTGAAATGATTTAAAAGGAAAATAATTTGCCCTGCACTCGTAAGCCCTGGGGCTGTCCTAACAGACTGGTCAGATGGACATCCGTATACTCTGCGGAAAATCCTGCTGGCTGATTTCAGACCTCACTTTTGCTGATTTGTGTCTTTAAATGTTAAATATATACTATGCCAGTGACAAAAGATCTAAGCCAGAGATCCCCAACCTTGGTTGTATATCAGTATCACCTGGGGAGATTTAAAGCAATACCAGTGCACAAACCCACCACGGGGTAATAAATCAGTTCACTGGGGGTGGGAACAAGCATGGGTTTGTTTTTAAGGTGCTCCAAATGATTTTAACCTCTGATCTAGGAAATAATAGTACCTTGCTCAATAATGTCTGAATACACTGAATAATGACTGAAACATTGGGCTCAGGAAGTCACCTAATCTTATTTTTAAAATTTATTCAAGAAAACAGTAGAAATCCTAAGATAAGGAGACTGAGAAGGTTCCTCATTTCTACCTTCATAAAGCTCAAATGGTCCAATAGAGCCTCTCTTTTATCTTGAGTGTTATTCCTCGTCAACACAGCTATTCTTTGTGTTATTTTCTTTATTCTAATTAGCATACTTCATATCAGTCCTTGTGTGTTGATATTATTTTTATTTCTTTTTCAAATCTTTCCCCTAATATCAACAGAGAAAACATATGAAAATGTTCAGCTGCCCCTAAAACGAGCCTAATTAAACAGATATTACTTCTGAAGGGAACCAGAATATCCCATCCCAAAATATGCCTCTTTGACATAAAAATTATTTTGAGCTGAAGGCACTCAAGAGACTGCAGATGCAAGAAGGGTGCTCTGATCTTCCTTCTTTTTCCCGGAAGTGGGAGATGATAAATCTCCCACGTGAAATGTGCCCTCCCTCTCTTAGGAGGAGGGAAGACATTCTCATCACCAGAGATGGAGTCAAGGCTGAGGGAAGTCCATGCAAAGAAATCTTGTTAAACTAACCTGATCTTCCTGGTTACTTCTCCACAATCTACTGCCCCTGTGTCTTGTCAATCCTTCACAAATGTACTGTTTCTTTGCCTAAAAGGTGTAAAAGCTTCCACTCCGGTCACTTCTTCACGTCCTCATTCTCTTGTGAAGGTGCGCACGTACATGTAAAAATTTTAACAAAACGTGTATGCTTTTCTCCTGTTCCTCTGTCTTATGCCAGTTTAATTCTTAGGCTCAGCCAGAGACCCCAAGAGGACAGAGGAAAACTTTTCCTCCCCTACACTCCCCTTTAGTTCCCGTAATCAAAACATTTTCTTTTAAGTTCTCAGGTTCATTGCTTAAGGAAAGGAAAGTTTCTCCCAAATACGACACTCTCAAAATAACTGTGTACCGACGGTTTTGGCTTCATAGGTCATGAGGTGGCTCACCATTTTCATTTTCAAAGTGAAATTTGAATAGAGTGATAATCTCATGGTGCTCTAAAAGCCAGCAAATGTTCCAAGAAGTCAACAAATATTGTTCTCCTCTTGTATTTTCTTTTGTTTCCCTCTTATCTAAATAACAACAAAAAAATGCTCTACACCAATGAATGTTGTGTGTTTTATGAAGGAAGTGTGTGCTTCCAGTGCTCAGTTTCTCAGGGGTGTAATATTATGAAACATAAGGAAGATGCAGTAACTCGCTCGTGCTTCTAGAAATAACATTTAGCACCCCGACTCAAAGTCATAATTTTCCAAGTGGAAGTCTGGCAAACTAAAATAAAATACAGCCTGAGGTCCCGAGAGAGCCGGCGTTGCCAACCATAGAATAGAGTCTGCTATCAAGCATTACAGAAAGTCAGAGCTCAAGCACTATACGTGTTAGGTTCTCAATTAGTATTTTTGATAAGAATAATTATACTTGTGTGAAGTGTATTCCAAAGGAGAGCTCCAAACTTTCATAAGCGTTTTACCTACCACCCCAAAAAGAGTAGAAGCAGATACGCAGTAGCCCTATTCTGAGTCATAAATGAGCAAAATGGCTACAAGCCTAAAAGATGAGACCAGAACCCTACGTTCTTCTTCAGTGATTGGTAAATGTCATTTCTACATCGCACGTGCTGTCATGCTACAATGAGAACATGTAACAAAAGGACATCAACAACCTCAATTTGAGTTCCACCTGTATGGAAGGTAGTGTGTGTATCAGAGCTTTTCAACCTTTATGAGTTGTTCTCCCGGAATTGAAATATCCAGATTGCTTGGGGTCTGGAGAAGTGGACTGCAGTCCCTTCTCTCTCTGGCCACCCTCAAGTGTAGCCAGAACTTCTTTGTGCTCTCAAGTAAGAGACCTTGTTCCAGACCTTCCTCAGAGTCAATATTCACTTTTAAAGTATATATTTTCTTTTATGTAAACAAAGATGAAAGAGGTAGGCTAAAGAAAGGAAATGAAAGACTTGAAAAATCATAAGTTCAATGTATCATGCTTAGTTTGCTTATTTTTGACCTCATGTTGTCATCCTTAATAATACTTATGAATAATGTATCCATTTATTAGCAGTCAATAAATAGCTGTTGAGAACATCCTGTGTGCCAGGCACTGTTCTAGGTGCTTGAGTATTCAACAATGTGTGATAATGATAATATGCTTGTCTAAACAAAAGCAAAATTACCCAGAACCCAACTAACCAGAACCTCCATTAGCTAGAATTTGTTTCTTTATTACTCTTCGAAAATAAAGTGGAATTTGGCCAGGACATGAATTCTATCACGAATTCAGAAAACCAAATAAATAAATCAATAAAAATTTCCTTGAGGATATGGGGAGGGGGAAGGGTAAGCTGGGACAAAGCGAGAGAGAGGCATGGACATATATACACTACCAAACGTAAGGTAGGTAGCTAGCGGGAAGCAGCCGCATAGCACAGGGAGATCGGCTCGGTGCTTTGTGACCGCCTGGAGGGGTGGGATAGGGAGGGTGGGAGGGAGGGAGATGCAAGAGGGAGGGGATATGGGGATATATGTATATGTATAGCTGGTTCACTTTGTTATAAAGCAGAAACTAACACACCATTGTAAAGCAATTATACTCCAATAAAGATGTAAAAAAAAAAAAAAAATTCCAAACATTCCAATTGTAATTGTCTCGAGGTCAGTTATAATCAATCCCATGTTATATGCTTTCAACCACAGTAAAATAACACCTAGGTGTCCCCAAATTAAAGATAGATGTGGGAGGACACACGGCATCTGAGACGCATTGGTCCACATCACCATTTGGGGGATTTCTTGCGGACTAATACCCGATAGAAAATTGTTTGTTTGTTTAAATATTTTAACCAACCAGATCGAAGTAGCATAGTCTACTTGGCCCTCAGTTAAACAGAAAGTATGGCTCACCAGAACTTATAGCTCTTGAAGAAGAGGAGTGCCTGAAGTGTTGCTATTACACGTGGGATCTTCTAGATGTCATGCAGAAAGCATTGCATGACCACAGCTCCCACTCTGCTGTGGAAGACAGACACTTCTGATACAGATGAAGAAGTGGAATAAATGCAGCAAATAAAAATACACGTGGGCAGGGGTATATATACGCCTAAGTCTTCTACACTAGGAAAGGTTTTTTAAAAGACAGTTATCTTCAACATTTACTGACCTCTGACTGTATGCAAGGCGTCATGCTAACATGAAGACCCAGCCAGACAATAGAAAAGCAGTATAATTATCCCAGCCATGGTTTGTTTCAGTAGTCTTAGCATCTCCTTTCAGCTACTCAGTTCATAAAGGAATACTATTGGATGAATAGCATTATCTGATTTTCAACTTAAGGGAGCATATTTAGAAAGTTCTGCCAGTCTAGTTTACATTCTTTTATAACATCTTGTAGGCCATGAGCATACCTATATCCATAAAATCTAAATGTAAAAGCTGTATTTGTTTTGATAATTAAAGAAAAACTTCAGAATGACCTTCCATCTACCTCCTAATTAGTAAAATTTCCCTTTCAGAATACCATGCAGAGATCTAATTAAAGTATTACTGAGAAGAGCACCTGTCTCTATTGACTTAACCTGTCATTTTAAAGTCATTATTTACTGTGGCATAAACAACTGGAACAAAATGGAATCGTTTTTACCCAAGGCACAGCTCTCCCCATCTTTCTCTGCATGACATAATGCTGCTCAACACGTAGGCATACTTAATACTTTCCAAAAAACACGGCCGAAGTCATTAAAAAAAATTAAACAATGAGAATGTCTTACCTTCTTCAGTTTCACAAAGACTTGGCCCCAAATGTCTCAACAATCAGGCTAATGTTCTCACAGAGGAAATCTGTGACAATGAAGCCACTCTTGTGTTGACGTTCTGAACACTTCTCTGATGGTGCAGGAATTTAAACTCTGCTTCGGCTCTTCCCAGCCAATCAGCTGCGGCCTGGGGGTGACTGACATCACAAGGTGTGACCGGGACTCCAGTACACCCACACTTCCTCCAGCTTACAGAAGCAGATTTTCCCTAAAAAGCTCTTGTGGTTCCCAAATGACTAGACTAGTTTCAATTAAATTGAAGATCTTCCTAAAGCTTTATTTTGATTTCTAAATATATGTCATTCACATCCATGCAGGCTTATGAGCATTATAAACAATGACAATGTCTTCCACCCACTTGCAGATCCCAGCAGACACAAGGATGGGAAAAGGAGAGTCAAGGAGTAGGTAGAAAGTTTCCTGTTAATGTACATTTCCAGGTTGCACATGAAGAACCTACTAAAATACTAGATTTGCCTAAATTGTTGGTGTTGAGAAGATGGGTTTCATTCTTGCCCTTTTCATCTTTTAGCAACCTCCATTACTCATCTCCTTTTCCTCTCATCTCCCTACCCTCCTATACACACAAAGGTCCAAAATTCTTACTAATCTAACGAAGTAGCCCCTTACAGAATTCTGTGGTGATTGGAAATGTTAAAGCACCTCCCTAAGTAACTTTCATTTTTAATTGAAAATAATTTAAATCCAGCACTTCATGACTCCCCTCAACTGCCTGCCACATTTTGGTTTTAACGCTGGTGACTCTGAAATCAGTATTGGATTAAAAGAAAGACTAGTTGGGCAGCATCTGGAGAAACCAATTTCCAAGGGATTTTCTGCCATTCCTGAAAAAGTAATGAAATGAATAAAATGGTATTGACCAGGACTCTTCAGAGAGTGTGCTGAAAGTTGTGTAGGGAGTTGGAAATGAGGTGGGCAACTCCCAAGGAGCATGCTCAGGTAACAGTAGAAAGACCACTGGACAAATATTTAAAGAACAGAAGCCACCTGAATTTAACTTCCTCAAGAGTGGGGATGTTTGCTTTAATTCCTGGTGTATATTGTCCTAATATCTAGGTGCCTGCGTCATAATAAACACTCAATAAACAGTTTTATGAATGAATGAGTGGCTTTTAAATGGGCCAGACTATTAGCTTGCCTGCAGTACCCACGTGATTCACTCTGACTTTTTTTGAAAGAGTTATGATTGTTGGAAATTTTAATTGATGCTCCTACCAACCTGGTTCTGGAGAATTGGGGTGCCCGGCGTTATCCAGGAAACTAACATCTAACTCATGGGTTTTTAACTTTCTCACTGTGAACTGCGATGCGGTTGGGGCAGAAAATGTGGAGAGGAGAGTCTATTTTCATACAGGGCTGATTAACAGACCAAAGTTCATAGGCGGAAGCTGTAAATTCCCTATGTTCTGTTCTGGTTCTGAATTACATTTCCTGTTGGTTTCATAGGTCTTCACTGAGGTCTATCCTAGAAGAAACTTATAATCTAATGTCAGAGCGGATTCTGGGAAGGTTTTGGCAAAGGGTATTACAGGACGTTGTTTTAGGATCTCTCCAATTCCCACATAAAAACAGACAGAGCAACTAGATAACAAAACTGAAAACCATGGACAACATGTACAACAAAACTAAATGTTTTAGTTCTATTGCTGCCTTAAAAACCATTTCACTGGGCTTCCCTGGTGGCACAGTGGTTGAGCGTCTGCCTGCCGATGCAGGGGACACGGGTTCGTGTCCCAGTCATGGAAGATCCCCCATGCCGCGGAGCGGCTGGGCCCATGAGCCATGGCCGCTGAGCCTGCGTGTCCGGAGCCTGTGCTCCGCAACGGGAGAGGCCACGACAGTGAGAGGCCCGCATACCGCAAAAAAAAAAAAAAAAAAAAAAAAATTTCACTACTTTATATCTTAAAACAACAACTATTTTGTTATCTCTCATAGCTAGGACTGCAGTCTTCTGGGGACTCAATGAAACAGAATAGTCAATATCGCTCTCATATAGTTGTTTCTGGGGAGCTGGAACGGTTATTCTGAGCACTTTAGTTCTCCCTCCCATGGCCTCTCCTTGTGGCTTGGCCTTTTCACATGGTGGCTGGAGTCCAAGAGCTGCCTGAATGTCACTGTCTCCATATTCTAATGGCCAAATCAACCACAGGGCCATCTCAGATTCAGAAGGAGAAATCGTCTCTATCTTTTGATGTGAAGAGCAGAATGAATGTATAGGGAACAGAGGAAATGTTGAGGCCATTTTAGAGATTGGTTACCACACTACATGACAGGTTGTAGCCACAAACTCCAAACAAAGTGGCTGAGGACAAGCCACCAACTGCCACAATTCCTACATCATCTGTGCAGGACTAAGCAGAGAGAAGCAGCAGGACAGCTGATGGACATGCGAACAGGAAACACCAACATAGTCAATAATCGTTGCTGGTAGGTGCGAAGGGAACATAATAAAATTTGAAGGATCTGGAGCAGTCTGGCCCCTAAAAATTCTGAAAACAGACACCACAGCTGCCTTCCAGGACAGACCCACGTAGAGGAGAAACTGCTGGGAGTGGAATAAAAATTGCACAGAATATGTAAAGTAGAGAAGGCACAAATAAGTGTGGGAGAGGGAAATGGATGCAGCAAGTCTTAGAAAGCAAGCTGCTATATTTTTTAACACAATATGAGAACCAGAGAAGAGGGTGAAAGCTACCCTGAGCTATATCGCCTTCCAAAAGTTGAGGAAAACCAATTTCACATAAAAACAGTGAAAAGCTATGAAGTTTAGATTAGAGCAGAAAACAAACAACCTTATAGACAATGAAAGCATGCTGAGAATACATCAAAATTGTGACGTTGTATTTTAAAAATAGCAAAAAGACATTATGAAAATGGCACAGTAGATGAAAAACAATATAAATAGAAATTAGAATAATTCAGAAATTATTAAAGTCATGAAAATTTTGAAAGAAGAGAAAAATTTTGAAAATGAAGACTAAACTAAAAGGAACAAAAGAAGGAATAAACACAACAGATAATTCCTTAAGAGAACTAGAAGGCAAAAAAAAAAGGAGGAAAATGTTTTAAATTTAAAAGAAATGAGGGGCGGACCTTCAAAATGGCAGAGGAGTAAGAAGTGGAGATCACCTTCCTCCCCACAAATACATCAAAAATACATCTACATGTGGAACAATTCCTACAGAACACCAACTGAACACTGACAGAAGACCTCAGACTTGCAAAAACGAAACGATTAAAATGTCCACAAAATTTCACACCCCCATACTCTATAAAGCAAATCATGTGGCTGACAGGGTCTTGGTGCTCCGGCTGAGTGTCAGGCCTGAGGCTCTGAGGTGGGAGAGCCAAGATCAGGACATAGGTCCACCAGAGACCTCCAGGCTCCATGCAATATCAAACGGCAAAAGCTCTCCCAGAGATCTCCAACTCAATACTAAGACCCAGCTCCACTCAACAGCCAGCAAGCTACAGTGCTGGACACCCTATGCCAAACAACTAGCAAGACAAGGACAAAAACCCACCCATTAGCAGACAGGCTGCCTAAAATCATAATAGCGTCACAGTCACCCCAAAACACACCACCGGACTTGGTGCTCCCCACCAGAAGGACAAGATCCAGCCTCATCCACCAGAACACAGGCACCAGTCCCCTCCACCAGGAAGCCTACACAACCCACTGAACCAACCTTAGCCACTGGGGGCAGTCACCAAAAACAATGAGAACTACAAACCTGCAGGCTGCAAAGAGGAGACCCCAAACACAGTAAGTGAAGCAAAATGAAAAGACAGAGAAACACACAGCGGATGAAGGAGCAAGGTAAAAACCCACCAAACCAAACAAATGAAGAGGAAATAGGCAGTCTACCTGGAAAAGAAATCACAGTAATGAGAGAAAAGATGATCCAAAATCTTGGAAATAAAATGGAGAAAATACAAGAAATGTTTAACAAGGAGAACTAAAGAGCAAACAATGATGTACAACACAATAAATGAAGTTAAAAATTCTCTAGAAAGAATCAGTAGCAGAATAACCAAGGCAGAAGAACGGATAAGTGGCCTGGAAGTTAAAATAGTGGAAATAACTACCACAGAGCAGAATAAAGAAAGAAGAATGAAAAGAATTGAGGACAGTCTCAGAGACCTCTGGGACAACATTAAACACACCAACATTCAAATTATAGGGTTCCCAGAAGAAGAAGAGAAAAAGAAAGAGACTGAGAAAATATTTGAAGAGATTATATTTGAAAACTTCCCTAATACGGGAAAGGAAATACTCAATTAAGTCCGGGAAGTGCAGAGAGTCCCACAGTGGATAAGTCCAAGGAGAAACATGCCAAGACACATATTAATCAAGCTATCAAAAATTAAATACAAAGAAAAAAACATTAAAAGCAGCAATGGAAAAACAACAAATAACGTACAAGGGAATCCCCATAAGATTAACAGTTGATCTTTCAGCATAAACTCTGCAAGCCAGAAGGGAGTGACAGGACATATTTAAAGTGATGAAAGGGAAAAAATTACAACCAAGATTACTCTACCCAGCAAAGATCTCATCCAGATTTGACGGAGAAATTAAAACCTTTACAGATAAGCAAAAGCTAAGACAATTCAGTACCACCAAACCAGCTTTACAACAAATGCTAAAGGAACTTCTCTAGACAGGAAACACAAGAGAAGGAAAAGACCTACAAAAACAAGTCCAAAACAATTAAGAAAATGGTAATAGGAGCATACATAACAATAATTACCTTAAACATAAATGGATTAAATGCTCCAACCAAAAGAGATAGACTGGCTAAATGGATACAAAAACAAGACCCATATATATGCTCTCTACAAGCGACCCACTTCAGATCCAGGGACACATACAGATTGAAGGTAAGGGGATGGAAAAAGATACTCCATGCAAATAGAAGTCATAAGAAAGCTGGAGTAGCAATTCTCATATCAGACAAAATAGACTTTAAAATAAAGACTATTACAACAGACAAAAAAGGATATTACATAATGATCGAGGGATCAATCCAAGAAGAAGATATAACAATTGTAAATATTTATGCACCCAACATAGGAGCATCTCAATACATAAGGCAAATGTTAACAGCCATAAAAGGGGAAATTGAAAATAATGCAATCATAGTAAGGGACTTTAACACCCCACTTTCACCAATGGACAGATCACCCAAAATGAAAATAAATAAGGAAACACAAGCTTTAAATGATACCTTAAACAAAATGGAGTTAATTGATATTTACAGGGCATTCCATCCAAAAACAACAGAATACACTTTCTTCTCAAGTGTTCATGGAACATTCTCCAAGATAGATCACATCTTGGGTCACAAATCAATCCTTGGTAAATTTAAGAAAATTGAAATCATATCAAGTACCTTTTCTGACCACAACTCTATGAAACCAGATATCAATTACATGAAAAACTGTGTAAAAAATACAAATACATGGAGACTAAACAATTCGCTAATAAATAACCAGGAGATCAATGAAGAAATCAAAGAGGAAATAAAAAGAAACCTAGAAACAAATGACAATGAAAGCATGAAGACCCAAAACCTATGGGATGCAGTAAAAGCAGTTTTAAGAGGGAAGTTTATAGCAATACAATCTTACCTCAAGAAACAAGAAAAATCTCAAATAAAGAACCTAACCTTACACCTAAAGCAATTAGTGAAAGAAGAACAACAACAACAAAAAAAACCCCAAATTTAGCAGAAGGAAAGAAATCATAAAGATCAGATCAGAATTAAATGAAAAAGAAACGAAGGAAAAAATAGCAAAGATCAATAAAACTAAAAGCTGGTTCTTTGAGAAGATAAACAACATTGATAAACCATTAGCCAGACTCATCAAGAAAAAAAGAGAGAAGACTCAAATCAACAGAATTAGAAATGAAAAAGAAGTAACAACTGACACTGTAGAAATACAAAGGATCATGAGAGATTACTACAAGCAGCTATATGCCAATACAATGGACAACGTGAAAGAAATGCACAAATTCTTACAAAACCACAACATTCTGAGATGGAACCAGGAAGAAATAGAAAATATAAACAGACAAATCAGAAGCACTGAAATTGAAACTGTGATTAAAAATCTTCCAACAAACAAAAGTCCAGGACCAGATGACTTCACAGGAAAATTCTATCAAACACTTAGATAAGAGCTAACAGCTATCCTTCTCAAACTCTTCCAAAATATAGCAGAGGGAGGAACACTCCCAAACTCATTCTACGAGGCCACCATCACCCTGATACCAAAACCAGACAAAGATGTCACAAAAAAAAGAAAACTACAGGCCAATATCACTGATGAACATAGATGCAAAAATCCTCAACAAAATACTAGCAAACAGAATCCAACAGCACATTAAAAGGATCATACACCATGATCAAGTGGGGTTTATCCCAGGAATGCAAGCATTCTTCAATATACGCAAATCAATCAATATGATATAGCATATTAACAAACGGAAGGAGAAAAACCATATGATCATCTCAATAGATGCAGAGAAAGCTTTCAACAAAATTCAACACCCATTTATGATAAAAACCCTCTAGAAAGTAGGCAGAGAGGGAACTTTCCTCAACATAATAAAGGTCATGTATGACAAACCCACAGCCAACATCGTCCTCAATGGTGAAAAGCTGAAAGCATTTCCACCAAAATCAGGAACAAGACAAGGTTGCCCACTCTCACCACTATTATTCAACATAAGTTTGGAAGTTTTAACCACAGCAATCAGAGAAGAAAAAGAAATAAAAGGAATACAAATCGGAAAAGAAGAAGTAAAGCTGTCACTGTTTGCAGATGACATGATACTATATATAGAGAATCTAAAGATGCTACCAGAAAACTACTAGAGCTAATCAATGAATTTGGTAAAGTAGCAGGATACAAAATTAATGCACTGAAATCTCTGGCATTCCTATACACTAATGATGAAAAATCTGAAAGTGAAATTAAGAAAACACTCCCATTTACCACTGCAACAAAAAGAATAAAATATTTAGGAATAAACCTACCTAAGGAGACAAAAGACCTGTATGCAGAAAATTATAAGACACTGATGGTCACCTTATTTTTGATAAAGGAATGAAGAATATACAATGGAGAAAAGACAGCCTCTTCAATTAGTGGTGCTGGGAAAACTGAACAGCTACATGTAAAAGAATGAAATTAGAACACTCCCTAACACCATACACAAAAATAAACTCAAAATGGATTAAAGACCTAAATGTAAGGCCAGACACTATCAAACTCTTAGAGGAAAACATAGGCAGAACACTCTATGACATAAACCACAGCAAGATACTTTTTGACCCACCTCCTAGAGAAATGGAAACAAAAATAAACAAATGGAACCTAATGAAACTTCAAAGCTTTTGCACAGCAAAGGAAACTATAAACAAGACAAAAAGACAACCCTCAGAATGGGAGAAAACATTTGCAAATGAAGCAACTGACAAAGGATTCATCTCCAAAATATACAAGCAGCTCATGCACCTCAATATCAAAAAAACAAACAACCCAATCCAGAAATGGGCAGAAGACCTAAATAGACATTTCTCCAAAGAAGATATACAGACTGCCAACAAACACATGAAAGGATGCTTAACATCACTAATCATTAGAGAAATGCAAATCAAGACTACAATGAGGTATCACCTCACACCAGTCAGAATCGGCATCATCAAAAAATCTAGAAACAATAAATGCTGGAGAGGGTGTGGAGAAAAGGGAACACTCTTGCACTGTTGATGGGAAAGTAAATTGATACAGCCACTATGGAGAACAGTATGGAGGTTCCTTAAAAAACTAAAAATAGAACTACCATATGACCCAGCAATCCCAGTACTGGGCGTATACCCTGAGAAAACCATAATTCAAAACGACGCATGCACCCCAGTGTTCATTGCAGCGCTATTTACAATAGCCAGGACATGGAATCAACCTAAATGTCTATTGACAGATGAATGGATAAAGAAGATGTGGCACATATATACAATGCAATATTACTCAGCCACTTAAAGAAATGAAATTGAGTTATTTTAGTGAGGTGGATGGGCCTAGGGACCATCATACAGAGTGAAGTAAGTCAGAAAGAGAAAAACAAGTACTTGCTAACACATATATATGGAATCTAAGAAAAATTTAAAAAGTCATGAAGAACCTAGGGGCAGGACAGGAATAAAGACGCAGAACTACTAGAGAATGGACTTGAAGATATGGGGAGAGGGAAGGGTAGGCTGGGACCAAGTGTGAGAGTGGCATGGACTTATATACACTACCAAATGTAAAATAGATAGCTAGTGGGAAGCAGCCGCATGGCACAGGGAGATCAGCTCGGTGCTTTGTGACCACCTAGAGGGGTGAGATTGGGAGGGTGGGAGGGAGGGAGACCCAGAGGGAAGAGATATGGGGATACATGTATATCTGATTCACTTTGTCATAAAGCAGAAACTAACACACCATTGTAAAGCAATTATACTCAAATAAAGATGTTAAAAAATAAAGAATATCTATTAGTCTACTTCCTTTCCTGAACACATAAAATTACATGCATAAATATCAGTTGTGATCTATGTGCCTGTTTTAGTATATTTCCTAATCCTATTTCAGTAAACTAATTTTGGATTTTAGTTTTCTACTCTTCAATTTTCTTCTCTCTTCGTTCTTTAGCTGCTCCCAATAACTTCACTTTTTATTATCTGTTAATATATTTAGGGCTAGACAGACCCCTATAAGACACTTTGTAAAAGATAGTATTTCTTCTTTATTTGCATAATTTAAAGGAATAAATAGCTTTGTCCAACTTCCTATTTACTACAGCTTAGATTGAACCATTTGCAATTGCTTTTTTTTAGGTTAAAAAAAGAACAGTTGAAATGAAGCAACCAGCAGTGCCGTACATTACAGCTGAACAGTGTGGGCTTAGGGGCGCTGACCCCTGCACTGTCGAAAATCAGCCTATAGTCAGCCATGCATATCCTTTGTTCCTCTGTATCTTGGGTTTTGTATCTGCAGATTTAACCAACTAGGGATAATGTAATACTATAGCAGATGTTTATTGAAAAAAATCTGCGTATGCAGTTCAAACCCATGTTTGTTCAAGGGTCAACCATACATCTTTCTTATCTCTCCATCTCATCTTCTTTTTTGTAATTTCTCTATGAATCCTATGCTTCTGGCATCCTCATCTGTTCCTTCTACCCCTCAATACATTCTGCTTCTAATCAGTGGTTCATCTGACTCAGAATTCCCTCCTCGCCACCGATTGTATTAGTCAGGGTTCACCAGAGAAACAGAACCAATAGGATATGTAAAGCTATATAAGAGATATAGATGTAGATATAGGCATAGGCACATGATTATGGAGGCTGAGAAGTTCCATGAAAGTTAACAATACTTAAATACTGATATAAAGTCAATACATTTTCTTCTGTTACATGATAAGGGAATAAGAGAGGAAATAAGACAAAGATATCTGAGATAGATATACACACATATATATTCACACACAAATGTATTCATAGCAAAATAAGGAGGAAACGCTCAGGACAGTTTCAGTCCTTATTTCTGTAACTGGTCATGGGGTCATAGTTGATATTTGTAACTATCTTCATCTACTAGCCATTCTAAGTCTTTTGCCTCCAGCAAGCACCTCAGCCGGTCATGGTTCTTACCTGGTGAAGTTACACAAATCTTCATTCCTGAAGGGTCTGGGCCATTTGTAATCCTGCCTGGATCGGGTGGTTGTAGTTTTCCATTTACCTTAATCACAAGGCACGGTAATACTGAGACACCCTCACAGATCTCCTGTATTCCAGACATATGTTTCCTTACCTCCACTGTGGAATAATAATTCAATCTCCCCTCAGTCATCATGATCCGTCACCCCAGCCAACACTGTAACTCTATTCTTTACCTGTTGTTTCAGAGGCATGAGGAACTCCAAGTGGCCAGGTGCCAGTATTAACCTCCGGTTCAATGGAATCATTGTTGAGTCTCCAGGTGGAAGCATTGCCCCCTCTGGAACTAAAATCTCTAGGTCAGCAAAGCATAAAGTCACAGAAACAGAAAGCAAAAATTTGGCTAGTGGGTCACTAGGGTTAACAGTGAGTGGTACCACTACAATTTCTACCCCTTGATCACTAGACTCATGAATCCTGCCTATCATATAAATATGATTTGCACCATATATTGGACGCTGACTCAGAGCATATGCAGCTTTCTGTAGAACCTTACCCCAGCCCCGAAAAGTATTACCGCCTAGCTGGCTTTGTAACTGAGTCTTCAAAAGGTCTTTCCACCATTCTCTCAAGCCAGCTACTTCAGGACGGTGAGGAACATAGTAAGACAAGTGAATTCCATGAGCATGGGACCACTGTAGCACTTGTTTTGCTTTGATTTGAGTTCCTTGATCAGAAGCAGTGCTGTGTGGAAAATCATGACAGTGGACAAGGTATTCCTTAAATCCGTGGATGGTGGTTTTGGCATAAGCATTGCATGCAGAGAAGGAAAATCAATATCTAGAGTAAGTGTCTATTCCAGTAAGAACAAAATACTGCCCCTTCCATGATGGAAGCAGTCCAATTGATCAGCCTGCACCAGGTAGCTGGCTGTTCACCCTGGGGAATGATGTCATATGAGGGCTCAGTGTTAGAATCAGCTGCTGGCAGATTGGGCACTCAACAGTGGCCACGGCCAGGCTGGTCTTGGTGAGAGGGCGTCCGTGTTGCTGAGCCCATGCATAACGTCCAGCCCTGCCACCATGGCCACTTTGCTCATGAACACATTGGGCAATGACAGGGGTCTGGGGAAAGAGGCTGACTGGTGTCCACAGAACATGACATCCTATCCTACTGATTGCCATAATCCTCTTCTGCCGACGTCACCCTTTGGTGCGCATTTACACAGGACACAAATATCTTCATGGTTTTGCCCACTCAGAGAGATCTATCAACATACTTCCTCCTCAAATCTCTGCATCACCAATTTTCCAGTCATGTTCCTTCCAAGCCCCTGGTCATCCAGTCAGACCACGGCCACAGCCCATGAACCAGGATATAGTTGCACACCTACCCTTTTCTCCTTCTAAGCAGAGTGAACAAACAGGGGCACTGCCCAAAGTCCTGCCCACTGGGAGGTTTGTTTTCACCACTCTTTTTAAGGGATATCCCGGGAAGAAGCTGTAGTGCAGCTGCCCACTTTGAGGTGGTGCCTGCATATTCTGTAGGACCATCTGTTAACCAGGCCTGAGTCTCCTTTTCCTCTGTCAGCTGGTCATAGGGAATGCCCCATGAGGTCATAGGCACAGGCTGGGAGAGAGGAGGCGGGGTAGCGGGAGTAGGGGCCACGGACATTTGGGCCACTTCTTCATGTAATTTACTTGTGCCTTCAGGGCTCAGGCCCAGTCCTGTATACACCACTACCACTTGAGGATGGAGAGTTGCTGTGCATGCCTAACTCTAGAGCTTCATGGGTCAGTTAACACCCAGTTGATAATGGGATGCTCAGGTCACATGGTAAGTTGTTCAATGTCTACAAAGGCCCAGTAGCAGGCCAAGGGCTCTCTCTCAAAAGGAAGGTAGTGGGCTTCCCTGGTGGCGCAGTGGTTGAGAGTCCACCTGCCGATGCGGGGGACACGGGTTCGTGCCCCGGTCCAGGAAGATCCCACATGCCGCGGAGCGGCTGGGCCCGTGAGCCTGGCCGCTGAGCCTGCACGTCCGGAGCCTGTGCTCCGCAATGGGAGAGGCCACAACATTGAGAGGCCCGCGTACCGCAAAAAAAAAAAAAAAAAAAAAAAAAGGAAGGTAGTTATCTTCAGATGATGGCATCTGAAGATGACCTTGCTCCATAACCCTAAAGACCTATGCTGCAATTCACCTGTAGGGACCTGCCAAAGGCTCCGAACAGCATCCTCTCTGCCACCGCCGCTTCAAACACCATTGGATCTGGTGAATCACATGGCCCATTTGACGGACCAGCTTACACAGCACAAATGTTCAGGGTACAGAGAGTAAGCAGAGAAAAAGAAATAAATCCCAGGAGTGACGCAAAGTCCACCAGGTGGGGATCTAGAATGGGCAATATTTAAAGAACAGGCAGGCATCTAGAAGTTCTGCCAGGATTCAGGAAAAGGACTAGCAAGGTAATCAGACTTTTGGTTTTAGCAGAAACATATCTCCTGAGAAAGCAAAAATTAGCTTGGACTGAGAAAGTAGAAATCTACCCACCATTTGTCAGACTGGAAAAACAGACAGAAATAAAGCCAGCTGCAAGTGTTAACAGAAAATAACATCTCTCTCAAGGACACTGAATCTATAAAGTGTCATGACAACCCCCTACTTTGAATGACTCCTGCTTTATTAATCACTGAGAAATTTTATTCTCTAAAATCAAAGATGAGCAGAGACTTTGCTTTTTAAAATTATATCAGTAAAAATAAAACACCCAACTCTTGTCTGGAGGGTCTGAGGCACTTTGACATAAGGACTCCGTCTCAATTTACAACCCAGGGGCAGAGATTCAGATCCAACAGTCCACATCCATCTCAACTTTACTTTGCACTTCCCAAGGACACAGGAGCCTGGGTCTACTTCACAGTCCAAACCTGACGTTGACTCCTTCAGCCACAGCCCAGCCTTGCTTTGAGCCTCTCAAACATTGCTTCATTTAAATATCACCTCAGTTCCATCCTTTCCCCAAATCCTACAATAGTTCTATCTTTTCCTTTGCTAAGACTCCAAAGTTGCTCTGGTGGGCAGTCTCCTTCCTTGCATTGGGCCCAGAAGCCTGACTGTGTCAGACAATTTGCTCCTGGTTGCCTTAGGTGATCGGGCTGGCACAGTTCTAATCAGTGTACATGCTAGGATGAGATGAGGAAGCTATGCAGAAGCCCAGTTAGAAAGATCACAGGGGATTGTTGCTTGAGGACAAGGTAAGGATCCACTTACGGGAATCAAGATATTAGGACAAGACAAAAGGTAAATGTGCTTTCGCGCCAAGCCTAAATGTTGGTCTGTTACAGCCTGAGTATCTCCTGCCTTCAGTTCAGATTGTGTTAGAACAACAAGGAAGAGTCAGTGGTTTCAACTGAGGAAGGTACTAGGGAGGTAGGAGCTGGGAACCAGTTGGTTGTGACAGATCTTGGGAGCAGGCCAAAGAGACAGGTAAACTCGACAGCAGCCCTTGACTAGGGGCTTGGACTGGAGCCTCACACTGGACGATGTCTGGGAATTAAATTTTGCAAGTGCTTTCTTCCCACAGACACATCTTCATCTCTTTGAAAAGAAAATTCTAGGGAGGAAAAGAAGGAAGGAGTGGGGGCTTCCCTGGTGGCGCAGTAGTTGAGAGTCCGCCTGCCGATGCAGGGGACACGGGTTCGTTCCCGGTCCGGGAAGATCCCACATGCCGCAGAGCGGCTAGGCCTGTGAGCCATGGCCAATGAGCCTGCGCGTCCGGAGCCTGTGCTCCGCAACGGGAGAGGCCACAGCAGTGAGAGGCCCGCGTACCGCAAAAAAAAAAAAAAAAAGAAGAAGGAAGGAGTAAAGGAAGGAGGGGTATAGGTAGTGGCAAAGCCCAAAATAATGGTTGCGGGAGTAAGGGAAGCAACTTATGATACAGCTGTCTGTAAATGCAGTGTTTCATGCTAGAGCTGGGGCCATGCAAACTAATGGAAAACACAGAGTCTAATATATTGGTGACCTTTAGACCTTATACCATTTTCTGAGCTACATGTGTGCCCCATAGGAATTGGCTCTTTTTTTCCTTTTTCTAAAATTTCTTACTTCTTTCTTCTTTTTTCTTTTTTAGCATATAAACCCAAGGTCCCTGTTCAGAGGGGAGAGGTTGGGAACATTGAGCTGTTGGCTTGTTTCACTCTCTAGAGGATTTGCTTGCAAGCAGCAGTGAATGGATCACTGTGAGAACACAATGATATTTTCATCTGTGAACTGAGCTATTCTATTCTGTTCCTGTTCCTTTTAGGGAGAGGAAAATTGTTCCTAGTTATTTTGGTCTCAAGTTTTTCAGAACTTCCATTACAAACCATAAAGCAAGTTTGACTTCTGGGAAATTCTATTCCAATTAATAATTTAAAATGTATTTATATGATGAGGTATGGATTCTCTAGAGGTTATCTTTTTATAATCTATTTTAGAAAATAGATTTTGGACTTCCCTGGTGGCGCAGTGGTTAAGAATCTGCCTGCCAATGCAGGGGACACGGGTTTGACCCCTGGTCTGGGAAGATCCCACATGCCGCGGAGGAACTAAGCCCGTGCGCCACAACTACTGAAGCCTGCACGCCTGGAGCCCGTGCTCCACAACAAGAGAAGCCACCACAATGAGAAGCCTGCTCACCGCAAGGAAGAGTAGCCCCCGCTCGCCGCAACTGGAGAAAGCCCGCACGCAGCAACGAAGACCCAACGCAGCCTAAATAAATAAATAAATAAATAAATAAATAAATTTTTAAAAAGTGGGAAAGAAACAGAGGTTTGTAAGGAGAAAAGTGAATGTGAAAAGTAAATGTAATGTACAGCTGAATCACTTTGTTATACAGCAGAAACTAACACACCATTGTAAAGCAATTATACTCCAATAAAGATGTTAAAAAAAGATGACAAAAGTAAATGTAAAATGATTACTAGCAGTAATAATGTGTTTTTTTTTTTTTTTTTTTTTGGCGGTACGCGGGCCTCCCACTGTTGTGGCCTCTCCCGTTGCGGAGCACAGGCTCCAGACGCGCAGGCTCAGCAGCCATGGCTCACGGGCCTAGCCGCTCCGCGGCATGTGGGATCTTCCCGGACCGGGTCACGAACCTGTGACCCCTGCATCGGCAGGCAGACTCTCAACCACTGCGCCACCAGGGAAGCCCAGTAATAATGTTTTATAACCCTTTTCTAAACCAATGGCTTTCACATCTTTTTCTTACTGCAACCAAGAGTATATGCATACTTAGACATATTTGTGTATGTATGTATATATAGAGAAATAACACTGTTTCATGAGACACTACACATTATACACTAAAGATTTTTCTTTTTTATTCTTTCATTTTACAAAATGCTGGTCATGTGTCACTAAACTGATATCATGACCTATTAAATGAGTGGCAACCTGCAGTTTAAAAAAATACTACTCTCATGGGCAATATTAGCAGTTTCTTCATTAATCTTTAGTCCAGAAAATAACCTAAAAGCAATTTTATTTTCTAATACCAGACTTCTTGTGTTCAAAGGATCTACCCTTGAGACGTTCCTTGGGAGTGTCTCCTTCATTTTCACCTTGAAGTTACGGACGGAGGTCAACGAAGATATTACAGTGGAAGGTCAGGGTCATAGTGTTCCTTCATGGCTTCTGACATCGGCCCTAGATTCTGAACATCTCCTCTCCTCTGCCCCAGAAATACGTCTTAAGGTGAAGTCTTTATAAGAGCTGGCAGGAAATTTATCCCACTTGACTCAGGTGACACCTGCAGAGACTCTCATTGGACTAGAAATGGAAAGTGATCAAAAAATAGGGACAGGTTAAATACCTAAGGCATTTCATAAAATAAAATACGACACAGCTTTGAAAAAAGAACGTCACTCTGTGTGTAACGAACCAATATTCAAGGTATAGTTTTAGGTTAAAAAGAGTAAGTTAAGCACACTGTGTGTAGTAGACTTCCATGTGTTTTTAAAAGGGGGATATACGTGCTTATATGTGCAGAGAATATTTCTGGAAATTTCCACAAGATATTAGTAATGGGAATTGCCTCTAAGGAAGAGAAATAGAGGACTGGGAATCTGGGATGATAGAGATTTAATATTTTTGCCTACCTTTTCATAGTGTTTGAAATTTTTATTTTGTGTATATATACATATTACTTTTTCAATTAAAAAAATAACTTATTTTAGGGAATTCCCTGGCAGTCTAGTGGTTAGGACTCAGTGCTTTCACTGCCAGGGTCATGGAACTAAGATCCCACATGCTGCACAGCATGGACAAAAAAAAAAAACAAAACTAATTAAAAAAATATGTTGGAGGAAGTAAGTACTCACAAACTCATTAAGATGAAGGGAGTTTTCCTTGTGAACAGTCCTAGAAATAGATGTTTATTATAGCACCAAAATTCATTCTCTCTTTCATTTACATATATTATATAATTTACAAAGAGTTTCATATCCATTGCCTGACTTAGAGCTCATAACAACCTTTTGAAATAGGTAGGACAGTTACTAGAAGCCACAATTTACAAATTGGAAAAAGACAAAAGGGCTAAAGGAGTTAAAGCTCTAGAGCACAGTTTAAGGAAAGAAGTTTGGAGTCATGTACATGATTATGATATAGTAGAAACTTGAAATTTTACAGTATTAGGAGTTACCAAGTAGTTTATAAATGGCAGTATTTTGAAAGCCTTCAGCAATATTACTTGCAATATTGATCTCTTAACTAAGAAACTCATGCATAAAGGAGGAAGGAGGCAGGAAAAAAAAAAGCTACTGAAACTCTTTGTGTAAAATATGCCCTATAATAGAGCATAAAATTTTCAACCAGTCAGCTAATGACTGGCTGAAAATTAACATTAAAGAAGTTGCGTTCAACACTTCGCCGTATAGAATTTTACCTTTGAATTAGAACAAATCTAAAATAATTACCTAAGTGGAAGAGCGATATCACAAATCATCACTTACTAAATCTTGAATAATACCCTAAAGGCTTATGCTTATGGTCATTATATCTCCCAGAGTCCCAGATAAGCCAAATTTACACCTCCAGTCCCCGGGTAATTATTCATAGAAGCCCTTTCATTCTCAAGGGTATCCTGGTTTGGGGATAAATGATTATCCACCTTATTAAATATCACGCTCTAGTTTCATACACCTTTAAGATCCTCATGTTCTAGGGTTAGGGCTTCATCTCAAAACTAAGGAGTACCCTCATTCGTGCAAAATCTGAAGAACCCACGTTCAGATTTTAGCAGCATGTATGACTCTCAGATAAAAAAGAGTAGTTTCCAAAGCAGCTGTGGGCTTTACCAAAGAGATTAAAATAAGAAGGAAGTCTCAGAGTCTGATTTGGAATTTTTGGTTTGTAGGGGTTTAAAGGCAAATGTGAACCAAGTTTGGCTTGGTGAGACTGAGGTGGAAGATAAATAACTGATTCCACTTAGCAGATGTCTGAACAGAGAGTTCAAAAAGTGCATCCCCTCCAGGAGCACTTCATTCACGAGCACTGCCTCAGTTTTGTCAGTAGTTTTGGGGACGTTATGCTCCATTTCCAGCACTTTGCAGGAATGTGATACTATACGTGAGGTTTTGTTTAAACCAGCCTCTGAATTCTTTCCTGCTTAGCGCTCTTTAGAATTTCCATAATTTGTAATTACTCTATTCACTAATTACAAAGATTATTCCCATGGTCCAGGTAGGTTAAATCGTTGCTGTGATTTTTTTTTTCATTTTGCAAGTGTATTTCTTCCTTAGAACAAGCAGATGAATTGTAGCCAAGCTGGAGATCATGGTAACAGCATCTTTTACTCAGAGGTAAGCAGACCATCTATCCAGAATATATAATTACTGAAAGATTAAGGCATTAAGATGTGTTTACTTGCTACATTCTCTAAAGCACTTGGCATTTAAATTGAAGTTATTTAGTATGTGATTACTTGAGGTTTCTGTGTAAAATACTAAAGAATATTTTAATCATTCTTCTATGTTTACATTTACACTTTTAACAAAATCTTTTCTGAATATATTTAACACGCGGGTACACAGATTCTCTCTCTGACGGTGTTCAGACCTGGTTCTGAATCTGACAGTTTGACTATTTTCTTGTTGTTTCTGTTGTTGTTTACATATGTCTTCTCTTTTATTTCTCCCCTCTGTTTACTTTCTTAGAAATCTTTATTTCCTATCAATTACTCACCAGATTGTTCACAAAAGGAATCTGGTGGAGTTTTCTTTAGTTCTAATCGTCACTGGTTGAGTGATTACTGTCACTGCCTTTACTGTCACTATCACTGTCACTACCACCTCCATTGTTGTCGCCGTTACCAGACTTGCTCTTGCTGTCACTCTCATCACCACTGTCAGATGCACTGTCACTGCTGTCACTATCACTGCTGTTGCTGTCACTGCTGTTGCTGTCACTCCTGTCACTACTGTCACTATCACTGCTGTCACTGTCGCTGCTGTCACTATCACTGCTGTCACTGTCACTACTGTCACTGCTATCACTACTATCTGATTGGCTGTCACTGCTGTCACTACTGTCACTGCTGTCACTACTGTCGCTGCTGTCTGACTTGCTGTCACTGCTGTTACTACTGTCACTGTCTGATTTACTGTCACTTTCACTGCTGTCACTACTGTCACTGCTGTCTGATTTGCTGTCACCACTGTCACTGCTATCACTACTGTCACTGCTGTCACTGCTGTCACTGCTGTCACTACTGTCACTGCTGTCTGATTTGCTGTCACTACTGTTGCTACTGTCGCTGCTGTCAGACTTGCTGCTACCACTGCTGTCACTGCTGTCACTGCTTTCACTACTGTCACTGCTGTCACTACTGTCACTGCTGTCACTGCTGTCACTGCTTTCACTACTGTTGATGCTATTGCTGCTGTCACTGCTGTCTGATTTGCTGTCACTACTGTTGCTACTGTCACTGCTATCACTATTGTCGCTGCTGTCAGACTTGCTGCCACTACTACTGTCACTACTGTCACTGCTATCACTACTGTCACTGCTGTCACTGCTGTCACTACTGTCACTGCTGTCACTGCTGTCACTGCTTTCACTACTGTTGCTGCCATTGCTGCTGTCACTGCTGTCACTACTGTCACTGCTGTCACTGCTGTCACTACTGTCACTACTGTCGCTGCTGTCACTGCTGTCACTGCTGTCACTGCTTTCACTACTGTTGCTGCCATTGCTGCTGTCACTGCTGTCACTACTGTCACTACTGTCACTGCTGTCACTGCTGTCACTACTGTTGATGCTATTGCTGCTGTCACTGCTGTCTGATTTGCTGTCACTACTGTCGCTGCTGTCACTGCTGTCTGAGTTATCTTTGGTGCTGCCTGATTTTCCATTCTTATCACTCCCAATGTCACCATTGCCATCACCACCACTATCATTAGCATCTGATGTGTTATCACTATCACCTTCTTCTCCTCCTTTTGAGTCACTGTCATTGCCATTATCACTTGATTCATCAGAGTTATAAGAAGCATCTCCTTGGCTACTGTGGTTGTTGTCACCTTCAGAATTGGTATCATCACTGCCATTAGACTCATCACTGCTGTTGGGATCATCTCCTTGCACGGATTCATCACCAAACTCATAACTGTCATAGCCATCACTGTTACTGTCACTACGTGTTTTGCTGGGTCCAAACTTATCTTGAGGTTCTAATTTCTGGCCAGGTCCCTGCATGACGTCAACCTCTTCTTGTGCCTTGACATTTCCTTTGCACACAATCATTCCATGTTGGCCTTTACTCTCTTTATCTTCATTCATTTTCCCAGATTCTTTGGTAATATTGTTTCTGTCGCCACTGCTGGGATATTCCATTTCTATTCCCTATGGAAAGATGGAGAAAAGAATGATTAATTAGTGAACGTTGTTCCACAAAATTGCATTGGTTTGAGGAAGACTGACTGGGGAAAGTGGCCATAGAACAGGAGTTCAGCTTCCAGTACTTCAGAAACATCTGTCTGTGAAAACGTGCTTTATTCAATACTTGAAAGTACTCTGGTGTTTAGATTATAGACCATCCCATTTGTGCCTTTACCCAGTAAGAGCTTTCGTAAACAGTTACGTGCTGCATTAATTATTTAGCATAAGACTTTTGAAGAATTATAACCAAATTTTCAGAGATTTCTGCTTTTTAAAATTGTTCTATAGCAAAGTCTAGTATGGACTCTAGCTTTCCCATCAAATATTCAAGTAATTTAGATGCAAAAATACATGACTATTTGTCATGATTTATTTTCATGCTACCATCATGGAAGGAAGGGGAGAATTTAAACTGCCCTTGAAAGAAACCAGCTTCACAAACTAACCTTAACTTGGTGCTTCCCAATAGCAGGTGGCTCTAATTTTTCAGTGATTCCATTTTCCACAGCTTTGCTTTCTCTCTGATTGGGTTTTTGAGTGTCCTCTATTTTTTGGCTACCATTGTCTCCTGAAATACCATCAAAATCGTCCTCACTCTTGGAGGTATTGTGTCCATCAATGGCATGGGTGTCTTCTTTGTCCGCAGGGTCATCAGCTTCACCACTAATTGAACTTTGACCTAAGCTATTGTCATCGTCACCTTCTGTTTCATGAGGTTGACCCTCTTGGCCCTTGCTGTTATCAGGGCCTTTTTCTCCATTCCCTGTCTCTTCACCTTCATCATCACCAGAGCCCTTGTCACCAGAGTCTTCATTTTCATCTGCTCCATTCCCACTAGGACTTCCATCAGAATTGTCCAAGGCGACATCTTCTCTATTGCTATCTCCACTTTCCCCTGGTGTTACCTCTGTCTCCTCATTCCCGTTGCTCTCGCCTTCTCTCTGAGGTGTTTCTTCACTTGCATCACCCCCATTTCTACAGAAATTCCCACTTATTTCATCCTCGTGACCTGTGCCATTATTGCTTCCAGCCCCTTGATGTCCATCTTCTTGGACAACAGTGGCATCTTCACTCTGACTTGCATTTCCAACACCCCCATTTTGGGAATTGTTCCCAGTAATCCCATTAATATTGCTCCCATTTGCTGTTCCAGCACTGTCGATGATGCTTACTTGTCCCCTGACGCCATTTGCTGTGGTGCTGTCTTCTTGATGGAGTCCATCATGACCATATGTTTCTGGTTTTTCTGTGCCCCCATTCAGATCCTCAGTATTCCCCTCTTCATTTGCTAACATAGAACGTGCAGAAGAACTTTTCTCTCCCACTTCTGCCCCCTCAGAACCATTTCTCTCTCCTTTGCACCCATCTTTGGTGTACTGTTGCCTTCCTCTTTCATTTTCATGCAGGAGGACACCACTTTCTTTGGTGGTATCATTGGCATTTAACTCATCCTGGAAAAGAGAAACAATGCAAAATAAATTGTGGATACCATCTTAAAGTAAGGCAAACTGAAAAGATGAGCATCAATTTTTTGGAAGTTAGTGGAATCTAAAAACAACTCAGAAACACATTTCACATCCTATACCTGTATCAGCACTTTCAATTCTGCTAGAAGATTTAAATTCACAGATTTGTCAACAGCATGTCTCTCCAATGGCTTGATTTGAGGAACCTACCAAAGTGAAAATACTGGAAATTGAAAACATTCTTATTTTGTGCACATGTGTGCCCACACACGCACACACACACACACACACACACACACACAATTTTCTCCAAATGAAGAAAAAAAGATATAACACAAAGGTCAAAGTATGATCTAACTGGGTAGAAAAGAGAAGTGGCTTGTTATAGGGCTTATGTAGAATTTAAACTTGGCAGTATTCCCAATTTTATTGAAGTATTAACCAGATCACTTAACTGTAGAAAAGGAATAGTCTTTTATAAAAATGAAGAGAGACCTTTGATATTTCTGTACGATGCTTCTTGCAATAGCACCAGACCCACATTAAGTATAATCCTGGCCAAAACCCCTAAGAAAATAGTAGGTGTGACCAGAGCCAGGGAGGAAGCAAAGGCAAGTACTTTGCTACTTCTGTGCCCTTCAGGAGCACAATGAAAACAGTTGAGAAAATTCTCAACTACAGAAATACCAAAGTATTTGGTATTATGAAAACATACCAAAATGTTAACCATAACAGCTGGCTAATAAAATTACAAATGGTTTAATTTTCGTAATTTTTCTTTGTTGGTATTTATCTGTATATTCCAAATTTAACTTTCTGAGTGAAACATCAGTTTTCCCTTTGTTGAAAAAACACATGATTTTTTTTCCTATTTTTCTTTCTTGAAATCTTCCTAAACAATACAGGCTTTGTTGATATTAGAATGAAACTCATAGGGTGTTAGCAAAGATGGACAGTCTCCATGACTTCTAAGCATTAAATGTAAATGAATCTGAGTGAATTTTAAAAGAAATAATCCTTCCAACAAGACAGGAGTTTCAATTAGAAGAACGGGAGCATGAATTGGAGTGCCTATTTGGTTTTGTTGAGACCCCAAATATATCTTGTAAAGTCTTTCATGTAAATCTAAAAGTTTAGACTCAGCTGATCGACAAGGTCTCAAGAAAAAAAAAAGTATATATATATAAATGTTAGCTGAAAAGAGATAACAAAGTAAGAAGGATTTTTTTGAGGAAGGCATACTTACTGGAATGGCCCATGCTACTGTCCAAATGCAAAAATATATAATTATCTTCATTTCCTTTAGAAATATTAATCAGGCTGTTTTTGAAGAAAAAAGAACAGCACAAAATTACTTATGAAACAAAATATGATAGCCATATAATGTATTATTTTGGTCTGTAAGCATTTGCGTTTTTCCTAGGCAAGGAGTATAGATGCAACATCAGAAGAAGCTGTCAAGACTCAGTGCTCCAGAGCACACCTGGAGCCACAGTGACGTACAATGGCGTCATCCAGCTCAGCACTGATGGCACTGCCTAGACTTTTTCTGCCTTTGCCAACAAAGGGGTATAGCCAGGCAGTTACAAAAACCATAACTATAACTTTCTCCTTCTGTTGTTCCTGATGGCAATAATGTGTCTTCTGAATAGTTTTAATCAAGGATTAACTAATTCTGCTAAGATTGTGCTTAAAAGATTGTGTTTACCATCCCCACCCCAAAGCCACACTATTGGGCTGGCTAGACTGTACAGAAAAGAAGTTACTAGCATGAAGATGAAAGAACATGGAGTTTGGATTCAGAGACCTGGGTTCCAATTCTATCTTTGCTACCTGATGTGTGAGCTTGAAGAATTTAAGTAGCTTTCTTAAGCATTTGATTCCTCTGTCTGGGATAATAAGAATACCTGCACTTCAGGATTATCCCAATTATCTTAGCAGAAGAATTTTCTCTGAGAAACATTCTCTGACTCCATGTCAAAAGGCGTTTGGTGTCTCTCTCCTCTTTACACCCAGGAGCTTCTGCACACCTTGCTAGTAGCGCTGCACAGTTTTCACTGTTTTAAAGTAGCCTGGGGGCTACTTATATGTTCCCCCACCCTACTGAGAGCTCCTGAGGTCCAGGAGAGTGTCTTGGTGATCACTGTATTCCAAACCACAGCACAGAAAAAGCTATTTTGTAAATGTTGCTGATGAATATATACTTATTACTCTAAGCAACATGTAGCACTGTTCCGGGTATTTAACAGTCTCAATAAATGATAGCGATTATTATGTGGGACTTCTAAAAACATGATCCTTCATTCCTGTTAGAATCCACATTCAGAAACAATCTAATGTACATTTTTGATACATTGGGATAGACATTGAGTTCATGAGAATCAAAATTTTAAACCGCTGTTTACTGCAAATTGGATTTCTTGATATAATGATGCTATTACTATAGAAAGGAAGGAGGAATTTTACTTCTATTTCATGCACTCCCACTGGATTTATAGATTATAATATTGTATGTCATAAGATAGCCTTGCTTGAATTTAATGTTGATAGTGGAAGCATAATAAAACCGCAGTGAATATCGACTGTCCTAGAAGTATTGGCATTTTCACAGGAGAGAGGACCCAGTTCCAGAGCTATTGAGAGGGGAAAAAAATGTGCTTACTCTTATAGCTGTTCAACAGAAAGCCAAGAATAGCTAGACCTCTTTCAAAAATGCTATAGATTAAAAACGAGGCTGATGTGACCTCAGGACACTATAATGCAGAGCTCTGGGGCATAGATGTGGAAGGGCAGCTGTTTAGTAAGCAGAGGTTATACTGTACTTTGCAGTCCCAAACCTAATTATTACATAGACTCTGCAGAAGACCAGTCTACACTGTGATTTGGAGGAAACATGGTATCCTGGAAAGGAACTTATAGTGAAGGACAGAGTTAAGTGCATCCCATTTCTGAACTGCAATCCAGCAATCTGACCACTTTAGCTCTCTTTCAAATCTACTGCAGAACAATGCACGACGCTACTTGCCACTGTGTCCACAGGTAGGTAAACGGCTTGAAAAGCTACTATAGAAATGGCCTCTGTTTTGTCAGTCTGAAAGCAGAGGCTTCAGAATTGTGTGAACCCCCTTCAGATTATTTTATGTATTATCACAAACAAAATGAGATTTGAACAAGTTAATAAAACCTTGAAAAGCAAAGCTTAAATAAAGCCCTGTTTCAAAGCCCAAGGTAGTTATTTATATCTGGTTATCTAATTTGTTATCAAAACTAATAAAAGCAACCAGATAATTACAAGGTTTCTACCTCAGTTTACCAATTTTTTAGTAACATGTCTTTTATTTGCCAAGCCTATTATTATAGCATAAAACAGAAAAAGTGTGTGAAAGAAGTCAGATTCTCCAGATATCCTAAGTAGAAGTATTTTAATCTAGTTTTAAAACCCTAATGTCAATTGGTAAAATAATAATAATAACAATTTATTATTATTTTAGGCCAAAGGTTGATTTTTCAGGGACCAAAAAATTAAATGTAAACTGATATTCATTCAACAAACATTTGAAGGCCTAATGTGGGCCATATACTGAACCCTGGGAACAGATATGAGTCCTATCCTCATAGAGTTTATTACTGACTAGATTAGCCAAACTTTGAAATAAATGTAACATAATGTGTTAAATCAAATTCCTAAATCCATGTTCATTTCTTAATACAGTCAGTGTTTAAATGTTATTTGAAAGAGATGGTTTTTCTGCATAAAAATAACAGTAATGGAGCTTTAGTGAATTATGCATAAAATATTCTAATCACTCATTCCGTTGTTAATATTTTAGATATAAAATATGTGCTTCATCGTACATATACTTTTCCTATTAGCAACTTATATTTTAACATAATGGCTGTGGAAAACAAATCTGATTCTTCAGTGATGCAATATTTTGCTAGGTGGAATTAGCACCACTTACCACATAATTTTCCATTATCTTTTAAAACATAATTTTAATTTGACAAGTCAAAAGGGAAGGAAAATGTCTAATCATAAGGGTTATTCATTTTTTTAAATCGAGTTGGCTTCTCTGAAATTCGAATTTCTTTCCAAAGAAATCAGTTGGGTCCATCTTACCTTAAAAGCCTTCAAAGGGACTTTGAAAATCCAGGATTTCTTATCTTTCTCTTTGAGGACTGAGTGGCACACTGTCCTGGGCTTTTGCATGACAATTTTGTACCTGCCGAAATTTAAAGTCAGTTTGATAATTTTCTCAACCAATCACTGTTTAGGATCCTTGATATGGGGTTATAAAGTGTCACTGTGTCTATGAAGCACATAATAAGTTACCCCACTTCCTTCACTTGCTGGTATGTATTTGCTCACTGAACCATTCGATTCCAAAGGGACTAGACTTACTTTCACTTAATTAAATAGCTCCTGGAAGGCTGTTTTGCATCTTAAATATA
Organism: Delphinus delphis; assembly: GCF_949987515.2. NCBI lineage: Eukaryota > Metazoa > Chordata > Mammalia > Artiodactyla > Delphinidae > Delphinus > Delphinus delphis. Next base: position 7,474,881 of record NC_082687.1, on the reverse strand, counting down.
GACAATCAGTGTAATATATCTGAAAAGAGCCACTTAAACTCTGTCACCCTGACATTTCTTGTCTTACTAAGGTTGGCAATCTAAGAAAACTCTAGGTTTCTTTAGTGAATATACTGCCTATTTAAGACCCCTATCATTCCTGAGGTAGGTATTAAAGTTTCTGTGCTATAATTCAAGAAACTGTCCACATGCAACAGCCTGGACCTTGCCTGAGGGGTCTTTAACAGTCTATAAATAGTAACTCCCAAGAAATCTCTCTGACCTAAATAAACAGTGGTGTGAAGCTTAAAAATGTATCAATTTAGTATCCAAACTAAATTTTAAAAATAGATATTCAAAATACTAAAACTTATTGTAAGGTAGCTAGATGTGCAAAAGTGCATACCTACAGTCGATCTAGCTCTCAGTTACCTCTGTTATTTGTGCTAGCCGTGGAGGACAACCTAGAAAGCCAGACCATAAGTCTAGCACAAGTTCTGGCACCTGAACTCACCATTCACTTGAACCCCAGACGTATGCTGTAATGCGGGTAACCCCTAAACCAGTTCTCCAATCTAAGAATTGAAAACCTTGACAGTCTAAGTCTCTCCATGTACTTGTTCAAAATATTCCGATTTTTTAAAATGTCATAATATCAAAGGATGTGAACCAAGTAACTTGCTACTACCCAACAGTGATAACTCCAGGATTTATATATAGAACTATTACAGGGAAAGTAGTAAGGTTGAAAGGGAGTGGAAGAAATGGAAAGAGATTTGCCTTGAAGCTGTTTTCATAGCAAGCACTTTGTTCTTATCTAAACAGCATGTTTACGTGGGTGGCTTAAAGGACCTAATCAAATTTTAAGGAGTCTTAAGTCACTTCTGGGAGCAACACAACAGATACTAGTGGAGGTCAGGGAACTGAATCTGCCTTCCTTTTCCGTTAACCTGAATTAACATGAGAATTCTGATCTTTTGTTAACTTTCCCAGGTTTCAGCAAAGGATTGTAGCGTCATACCCTCAGCTTTTTCTAGATCATTCTCTCCTGATGGCAAATTTCTTAATTTTAACATCTTTTGCCATTTGGATAGGCAGAGACCTTTCAATACCGTCAGGTCCTGGTTTCTTTCTCTTTAACAGTTTTTCTCTCAATGTATTTTCTCTCCTCTTGCATTTTGTTTATTTTTATTTATTTATTTATTTATTTATTTATTTGCGGTACGCGGGCCTCTCACTGTTGTGGCCTCTCCCGTTGTGGAGCACAGGCTCCGGACGCGCAGGCTCAGCGGCCATGGCTCACGCGCCCAGCCGCTCCGCGGCATGTGGGATCTTCCCGGACCGGGACACGAACCCGTGTCCCCTGCATCGGCAGGCGGACTCTCAACCACTGCGCCACCAGGGAAGCCCCTCCTCTTGCATTTTGTTATAAGTAGCAAGAAGAAGCCAGGCAGAAGCTTCAACACTTTGTTCAAAAATCTCCTTAGCTATATATCCAAGTTCCGTGCTTACAAATTCTGCTTTCCACGTAACTGAAGGCCAAAATTCTGCCAAGCTTTCTGTCACGAGGATAACAAGAATCCTCTTCCTCCATATTCCAGTAATGTCTTTGCTCACTTCCTTCTGAGACCTCGCCAGCAGTGTCTTTAACGTCTATATTTCTACTAACAGTTTTCCAGCCTCTACCCATTGTCTGATTCCAATGCTACACCCACATTTTAAGAATTTCTTATGGCAGCACCCCACTTCCATGTACCAAAATCTATATTAGTTTTCTCTTGCTGCCTAACAAGTCACCAAGTGTACTTTTGCTTTTGGAAGGCTTATTTGGCTCATTTAGCCTCACCTAAATAATCTCTTTATCTTAAAGTCAACTGATTAGTACACTTAATTACATTGGCCAAATCCTTTTTGCCATATTAACAGGACTTCATCGTGAGGCAGGAGATAGATGGGCCCCAGCCTGAACAGTTTCCCCACTGTGGACAGAAACTCCATAATAGCAGAAACTTCATAAAAGCAGGATGATGGAGGAGGCTGGGCCCTGCCCAGATAGAAGATAAGAGACCACATATTCCTCATTCTCGAAATCAGGAGACCTCCCCGACTACACATGAGCAGAAAGGCTCCTTGGAGGTCAAAAGCGGAGTGATGCCAACTGATGCCAACTGATGCTCATTACCCATAGGCCTCTTCGGTAGAATCCATCTTGGCTAAGAGCTGCATACGCACACATGGGAAAATCCTGAGCTATACCAAATACAGACTTTGAACCAGGCAAATCAAAATGATTGGCCAAAGGAAACCCAGAAGAAATGCCCCATATAAGTGATCCAAACTGCCACGAGGGCACGACTCTCTCTCTGAGCCCACCCATTTGTGTCTATCCCCACGTACTGTACTTCTTTTTTCCCTAATAAATACTCTACTTGTTTCACTACTTTCCATCTTTGTGGGAATTCTTTTTCTGCAAAGCCGTAGGGCCAGGGCCTTGTCACTGACCACTGTTCTAGTGGCTAGGATTCGGTGCTCTCACCGCCGCGACCTGACCTCAATCTCTGGCTGGGATCTGAAACCCTGCTTCAAGCCGCTGTAGGCCAAGGCCACCAGAGATCAATCATGGAAATGATACTTCATCATATTTACTCCTTCTCTCCACATTCAAAGGAGAGAGGATTGTACAAAAGGGAGGGTCATTGGGGATCGTCTTAAAATTCTGCCTACCACACATGTTAAGCTACAGTGAAAGAAAATAGATCAATATCTTCATGCCTTGGGGCTGTAGAAAGAAGGGATTTTTAAAGGGGGCATGAGGAAATTTTCATGGATACTTCTGTCTTAATTGTGGTGATTGTTTCATGGGTGTGTACATATGTCAAAACATCAAATTGTACCCTTTATATATGTACACTTTATTGTGTGTCAATGACACCTCAATGAAGCTGTTAGGGGGAAAAAAAGTAATTAACCCATTTCAAGTTCTGTAAATTGAGAAGTGAAAACTGCGGTTTTAATAAGGTCTACCTAAAGGGAAACAAAAACTTCAATTTATTGTGGAAACCAAACAATTAACTAAAATTTAAGATCTGGGCTCAGAGGTCTACATCAATTTAGTAACTAAAAAAGCTATCTATAAACCCTTAATTAGGATTGTTATTCTGTTCTTAAAGAAAGCGTTTGGAATGGAACTCTTAATCTAGAGGCTACTCTATTACCATGACTTTGAACTATCTGTCTTCCTGTTTCCTTAAATTTGGATAAACAGTAGCTGAGCCAAACGTCAAAAGTAAGGCAAGAATAGCAATAGCAGCGGAGACACAGGGAGAATGTTCCAACTCAGATTATTTTAAGTTGACTCAAACTAGTTCACAGCAGAAGCCACTTGAATAGGTGTTCTCTGTGTGACCAGATGTATAACATCCCTACTGGACATCTTTGACTGATGGAAGTTGAAATGGCAAAAACCTTCCACTGCCCGATATTGAATTAATGTCAGTGCAATTTAAAAAAACAGACACTGTATTAAGTTTTTTTTAAAACAACCATAGTCTTTTAAAAAGTGGTAACCATTTCTTCCAGATTCCGTATTCCATTTCCACCAAGGTTCTAGTTGGCATAATGTTGTGTGAGATAGCTTGATTAAAGAAGACGTTATAACTGAACCTCAAGTAATAGACATGTCTGTTGGCCTGTCTTAGCTTCCAATGTCTTATTATGACTGAGACAACAACTGCTAGAACACATAATCCTTTCTTCTTATGAAAAAAAAAAAAACTTCAAGTTTTCCTCTTTCATGGGCACATATTTTATTTTCTCCAGACCTGTGTCTCAGATATTTAGAGCTAGTAGAGAGTAATGATATAGATTGGAAGCTTTGAAGTCAGATGTATCTGTGTCAAACCCCTGCCTTTTCCTATGTGACCTTGGAAAAGTAACCTAATCTTTCTAAGATTCAGTTTTTTCATCTGTAAAATTATGTTATGATAACAGTTAACATTTATATAACATTTATATATTAGCATTTATAACAAGATACACCCTGTACACAGCAATCTAAGCCCATTATCTTATGTAGTCCTTAAATGATCACACAAGATAACTCTGTTATCTCCATCATAGGGATGAAGAAAGTGAGTCCTAAGGTGGCACGATCCATAAGTGACAGAACCCAGATTTGAACCCCATGATTCTGATCTCAGAACCTGGCTCTTAGCCACTGTACTAAATTAATTGCCTCCTTCATAATGACACAGTGAAGGTAATGTATGCAAAACCACTCCTTACCCAGCACACACATGACTCCTAGTAGGGGGAGCTATTATGAATTTCATGGTTCTTTGCCAAGTTTGAGTCCCTTCCTTGTCACTGCCCAAACTTTCCTAAGATTATTGGTAAAATGATGTCTTTTAAATTAAAAATAAATTAATAAAATAAAATTTTAAACTTTAACAGTTATTTATGAAATATTATAAGTAAATTATTAATTTTCCTTGTCCTGAGTGCTGAACCTCTTAACAGGCATGCCTGGTTCCAGTCTCTGGGCCCTACCCCTGAATCTATCACCCAGATGCTGGCATAATCTTTCTAAAATGCAAATCTAATCATGTTACTACTCGACTTAAACTTCTCAGTGTCTCTTTAATGTGGCATGGGACTTCTGAAACCATCCAGCTTCAACTTGGGCCCCACCCCTTTGAGAACCCTCGAGACCCTGGAAGGAGAGGAACAGGGCCAGAGATGCGGTTGGGGTCGGTTGCGTGTCCTCCTGAATGCACAGGACGTGTCCTGTATTTAAATGACCTTTCCTGCTTCCTGTATTGACTTGGTCGGGTCTACCTAAGTGTCCTATATTCAGCTCTTCTCAATACTTATGAAAAGTTGGTGCTATTTTTCCACCACAGTAACTGGAGCTTAAGTCTCTTAAATGGCAACTCCAGCCCCAAATTATTCCTCCACACATCTGTACAACGCGAGTTGCCCTCTCCTGCAGGTCTGGCTGAGGGAAAACCAGAAGGAGGGACTTAGAATTAAAATACATATTTTTCATACATAAGGAAAGAAAAGACTGTTCTTTGGCTAAAGTCCCAAGTCATAAGGAGGGAACCACCATTAATTAGGGATAGATCAGTGCTCATGTTCTGAAAAATCACCCAATCAGCAAGAGCCTCACTCCAGTAACAGCTTCTGTGAGTTAGCAAATCAATGACATCCAAGCTTCCGAAAGTCTGCCAATCAGGGACAACCCCATGTTTCAGGACAACAGCCAATCAGTAAGTGCCTCATTCCAGTGGCCTCACTAGCACATCTGGACTTTCTGAAAGTCCACCGATCCCTGAAAGCCAGGCTGCCCAAAACATTAACTCAGTAATACTGTGCCCTACGAGTACAGCTCTTCCTTGTGCAAAGGGGAAGTTCATCTTTTTACATCAGTTCTTGAGTAGTTCACAAGTTTGCAACTCTTTCAACAGTTCAAACCCTGCTTACAGCTAGTTATGAGTTCTTACTTGTGAATGACAAACACACCATCACGACAGTGATGCTATCAAATTCAATTTTCATTCCTTGCTGTGTGGCCTTTAATTTGTGTATATTTGAATCCCAAAATGCCAAAACATAATATAAATTTTGTAATAAATTTTCTGATCAGTGAACATTGATTAAATGAGGAAAAAGCCCTTTGGAAATTCTCTGTACAATTCCCAATTGTTGATTTAATGTTTTAAAAATTGTAGAAAGACAGATATAAATCAGTATAAAATAGTAACTAAATAGAAGAAATGTAATTTCTTCAACTACTGCCAAAGATGTGATAAAATAATAAATTTTTATGGGACATTCAGATGAAGAAGATAAAATAATCACAGCAGAAGCTGTAATGGCTTTCCACACTGGATATCATCTGCCTTCATCTCAAATAACTGTTGGAATGTGCTGCTGCCAGAAGTATTTTCTTATCCCAAAATTACAAATAAATTATCAGGGTGAAATCTATTACAACAATAAAAATGTAATAGTTCCACTTATTGTTACAGAGCTTATGGAAAATCTAATGCCTTATCTTTTTACAACATAGCTATAGATGCAAATAGCCATAATGCAGAAAACATGTTCCCTTTGTTTGTACAATTACTTTTCTCATGAAAAAGCGTTACTTATAAGGCTATTGTGAGTAAAGTCTCTTCCAGATGAGACTTCAGAAAGGTTCTATTATTGTGTTAGGAGTTAATGAGAAAACTGTACTGCTTTTGGTGGCAAAACCATGAATACAAATTCTGCTAGATATTTGCATGAAAGTGCAGACAATGTTTAGTCAAAGTTGAAGCAAAACATGAATGTAAGGTGTTGGCTATCCTGCCATATTCTGCAAATGCTGTTCAAACGTCATCTAATGTCCTTTCTACTGACATTGAAGTCATTATGAAATTTTTGTCCTACTTCAGCATTTATATTGTTCAAACTGAGCAATTAAAAGATTTTTGTGAGAACTGCCAGAAGGAGAAATTAAGAAAACAATCCCACTTATAATTGCATCAGAAAGAATAAAATATCTAGGAATAAATTTAACCAAGGAGGGGAAAGACCTTTACACTGAAAACTATAAGACATTAACAGAAGAAATTGAAGAAGACACAAATAAATGGAAAAATATTTTGTGCTCATGGATTGGAAGAATTAATATTGTTAAAATGTCCATCCTGCCCAAAGCAATCTACAGATTCCATGCAATCCCCATAAAAATTCTAATAGCATTTTCCACAGAAACAGAAAAAACAATCCTAAAATTTCTATGGAACAGCAAAAGATCCCAAATAACCAAAGCAATCTTGAAAAACAACAAAGCTAGAGACATCACACTTTCTGACTGCAATCTATAAAACAAAGCTACTGTAATCAAAACAACTTGGTATTGGCATCAAAACAGACACATAGATCAATGGTACAGAGAGAGAGGCCAGAAATAAACCCATGCACATAAGGTCAAATAACTTACAACAAAGGAACCAAAAATGAACAGTAGGGAAAGGACAGTATCTCAATAAAAAGTGTCAGGAAAATGGATAGCCACATGGAAAAGAATGAAACTGGACCACTACCTTACACCATACATAAAAATTAACTCAAAATGGATTGAAGACTTGAATGTAAGACCTGAAACTATAAAACTACTAGAAGAAAACACAGATGGCAAACTCCTTGATGTCAGTCTTGGTGATGATTTTTTTAATCTGACACCAAAAACAAAGGTAAGAAAAGTAAAGATAAACAAGTTAAATTAAATCAAACTTAAAAGCTTCTGTACAGGAAAGGAGACCAGCAACAAACTGAAAAGGCAGCTACTGAATGGGAGAAAACATTTACAAATCATACATCTTGTAAGGGGTTAATACTGAAAATATATAAAGAACTTATACAGCTCAGGAGCAAACAACAATCTGATTTAAAAATGGGCAGATATTTGCACCCCTATGTTCATAGCAGCACTATTTACAATAGCCAAGACATGGAAACAACCTAAATGTCCATCAACAGATGGATGGATAAAGAAGATGTGGTATATATTATATATATATATATATATATATATATATATATATATACTCACACACACACAATGGAATATTATTTAGCCATGAAAAAGAATGAAATAATGCCATTTGTAGGAAAATGGGTGGACCTAGAGATTATCATACTAAGCAAAGTCAGATAGAGAAAGATAAATACCATATTATATCACTTGTATGTGGAAATCTAAAATACAACACAAATGACCATATCTATGAAACAGAAAGAGACTCACAGACATAGAGAACAGACGTTGTTGCCATGGTCGGGGGTGGTGGGGTGAGGACTGGGAGCGTGTGGTCAGCAGATGCAAACTAGTGTATATGGGATGGATAAACTACAAAGTTCTACTGCAGAGCACAGGGAACTGTATTCAATATCCTGTGATAAACCATAATGCAAAAGAATATTAAATATATATATATATATATATATATATATATATAACTGAGTCAGTTTGCTGTACAGCAGAAATTAACAGAACATTGTAAATCAACTACACTTCAATAATTTTTTTCTTTTTGGCTGCACCACGTGTCATGCAGAACTTCCCTGACCAGGGATTGAACTCATGCCCCGCCCCCAGTGGAAGCACAGAGTCTTAACCAATGGACCACCAGGGAAATCCAATTTTTTTTTTTTTAATAAAATGAGCAGAAGATCTGAATAGACGTTTTTCCAAAGAAGACATACAGATGACCAACAGGTACATGAAAAGATACTTAACATCACTAATCATCGGAGAAATGGAAATCAAAACCACATAAGATATCACCTTACACCTGTTAGAATGGTTTTTATCAAAAAGACAAGAAATAACAAATGTTGGCAAAGATGTGGAGAAAAGGGAACACTTGTGCGCTGTTGGTGAAAATGTAAACTGGTGCAACCACTATGGGAAACAGTATGGAGGTTCCTCAAAAAATTAAAAATAAAACTATCATATGATCCAACAATTCCACTTCTGGGTATTTATTAGAAGAAAACGAAAATGCTAACTCAAAAAATGTAAGCAGGGCTTACCTGGTGGCGCAGTGGTTGAGAGTCCGCCTGCCGATGCAGGGGACACGGGTTTGTGCCCCGGTCCGGGAGGATCCCACATGCCGCGGAGCGGCTGGGCCCGTGAGCCATGGCCGCTGAGCCTGCGCATCCGGAGCCTGTGCTCCGCAACGGGAGAGGCCACAACAGTGAGGCCTGCGTACCGCAAAAAAAAAAAAAAAAAGTAAGCATTCCCAAGTTCTTTGCAGCATTATTTAGCTAAGATATGGAAATGACCTAAGTGTCCATTGATGGATTAATGGATAAAGAAAACTAAATATATATACATATATATGTGTGTATATATACATATATATATACACACATATATATGTGTATATATATATATATATATATATATACACACACACATACACACATACATACACACACATTGAAATATTGTTCAGCCATAAAAAATAAGGAAATTTTGCCATCTGCGACAACATGGGTGGACCTTGAAGGCATCATGCTAAGTGAAGTAAGTCATACAGGGAAAGACAAATTTCATATGATCTCATTTATATGTGAATTTTAAAAAACAGCAACAGAAACAAATGAACAAAATCATGCTCATAGATACAGAGAATAGATTGTTGGTTGCCAGAGGCAAGGAGTGGGATATAACTGAAAACAGTGAAGGGGGTCAAAATGTACAAACTTCCAGTTATAAAATAAATAAGTCATGGGGATGTAATGTTCAGCATGGTGACTATAGTTAGTAATACTGTATTGCATATTTGAAAGTTACTAAAGAGTAGATTTTAAATCTTTCATTTTGAAATCAGCTATACTTAAATTAAAAATTTTTTTTTCATTTTGAAAAATACGCACAATGATATTCATTTTGCTGTTTGTTGTGTTAGCAAAAAATGCAACAACCCAAACGTCCATCAGTAGGGGACCAGATAAATGAAGAATGATATATTTATATGATGGAATAACTATGTAGCAGTTAAAAAGGAATGAACTAGAACTCTGTATATCAACATGGATAGATCTAAAAGAAATAGTTGGAAAAAAAAAAGCAACTAGCAACCACTGATATGTTTTCTGTCCTTATTGTTTATTTGTAACCCCAAAATCAATATTTACAGTCATTTTATGGCCAATCGACATGTGCTTGCACAGAGCATCAAAAAAATTGAGTTGCCTTATATGCAAATTCCTAGCTGAGGTCAAACAAGGTAACAGCCTTCTAATTTCAACTCTCATACTGTAAGCATGTCCTTTTTGGTCTATTTAGTGCCACATTTTTGTATTTTGTGCTTTTTGTTGGTGATTTCATTGCCTAAAATGGCTCCCAAGCATAGTGCTGAAGTGCTATCTAGTGTTCCAGAGTGCAAGAAAGGCTGTGATGTGTCATATGGAGGAAATACATGTTAGATGAGCTTTGTTAAGGCATAAGTTATAGTGCTGTTGGCCGTGAGTTTAATGTCAATGAATAAATAAAACGTGTTTATTAATAAGGTGTCTTTAAACAGAAACACACATAAAACAAGGTTATGTATTGATCAGTGGATGAAAATGTTGTGACCAGAGATTCACAGGAACCTAACCCTGCATGTCTTCTAGGAGCAATGATTCAGTATTTGCTAATTCACTGCTCAAGGCAACTAAGTAAAGCATAACTACCTTGATAACAAGAATTGCGTGTGTGTGCTTAATCAGAAACAACTTTCATAAAATATAATACTTACCCTTACTATTTGTGACACACTTCGATAATGTCTCTTATGTTTCTTTTATAATGCTGCTTATAATTGTTTCAACTCCCCGAATTGATTTATAACCCACTGAGAGGTCATGACGGGCATCTGGAAAACACTGCTGCAGCACACACAGAAAGAAAACCAATTTTTCTCAGCTTAGTAAATAAAGTGAATATTCAACATTTATGGGAAAGATAATGGGCCAAGTTAAGTGATCGCATTCTTAAGAAATTTGATGAGTGGTAGCAGTACCTTCTTAGGTTTTCATTATTTTTCATCTTTTCAGATGCCGTGTTAGTTTCTATTTTGCCATAGATTATGTAGCAGCTGTTGATTGTAAGAACCATTTAATTCATGGACACCATTTCTTTCTGAGATTTGAGGGAGTTCATAATTTTCTGTTGATGAAGCAGTAAAGAAAAGGTTGGTTTGTGATCAAGTTTGAGGCATAGGGCCAGAAATTGTAACCAAGTTTGTTTATTGATTACACTGTAATCAGACGTTTAACTATGCCTTTTAAGTCTTCTGTCATTTATAGTTATTCTTGTACTCTGTGCTCTTACAAAAAGCAATTCATCATCAAGGAGATTCATAGAAAGGCTGTGGAAGCAGTTACAACAAGTTCCACATCAAGATGATGACCATGCAAGGATTCCACCCATAACAACTCAAAACAAGAAGCTGTCCTGCCCTTGGGGCCCCTAGGTCAGGCATCCAGAGGTTTTTACTCCCTGACAGGCAGAGTCGATGTCCCTACTCAGCCTTGAAGCAGTTACAGAAGACGGACTATTGCCCTTTTGCTTCCCGTAAGAATATGGGAGTAAAATCTCTGAGAGGGGAATGAAACTGGGGGAAAAGAGGCAGGGCATAGCCTTTGAAAGAATGACATAGCCCAAGGACATGACATAAACTGATTGGAACCAAATGGGTCCAAGATGGTGGACAAGTCGACTTCCACTAGACCTTGAGGAGCCTCAGTATACCTCACTGTAACACATCAGCAAGCTAAATGTCACACCCACAGGCGCCATGACCGTTCCAAGGCCGACCAGAAGGATCAAAAAGTGGGCGGTGGCCCAATTCCTGGAAATCCACCCCCCCACCCCGTTCCCGAAAGTAGCTGGAATACTCCTCCCACTCATTAGCCTATGAAATTACCCACCCCTATGAAAACTGACAACCCCATACCCTGGTACCTTTCTCACCTTCTGAGATGGCCCACACTCTGTCTGTTTCTCTCTAAATAAATCCACTTCTTATCTATCAAAAAAAAGAAAAAAGAAAAAGTGGGTAGCTATTCCTTGCATGCTAAACAGGACTAACTTTTATACTTTTCAGCAAATATTTGGTTGGAATAGTTCTGTGTGGGCTATTGGTTTGAAGGGGCAATGGTAAGATTGCCCAGGCTTTGTTCTGCTAGGTTATTGGTACAATGGGGAGTTCAGTTCAAATTAGTCTATTCTGCCAAAGTAAAGGAAATATTTCCATCATGACTATCGATCAGTTGTTAATAACAGCAGTGTTAGGAGAGGATAGACTGTGCTGCTAAAATAAATTAGCCCCAAATGTGGGGGCTTAGTACAATAGAGGCTTACTGTTGCTTGTGTCACAATTCAAAGTCGCTCTCCTGTAGACAATGACCCAGGAGCCCAGGCTGTTTCCATCCTATTTTTCTATCATCTTGCAGCTTCAATCTCACCCTGGCATTACCTATCTGAAGTTGAGGGAGGAAAGAAAAAGAGAGTGAAAGACTATGCTGGGTATTTTAGGAATCAGGCCTGGAAATGGTTCTTTACTTTTGTCCACATTCCATTGGCCAGGACCCAGTCACAGGGCCAAACCAACTCCAAGGGAAGCTGGGAAATGTGGAGGAACATGTGGATATGAAAGAGCACGAATAGTCTCTGCACAGACAGAGAAGATTCTCCAGCCTTGATGCTGGAGAACCCCACATTTCTGCAGGGGACCTGTATCCTGGTTGATTAGATATGGCTGAGAACACTTCTAGGTAGCTTGGAAGCACTGTTTAACTCTCTATCCATGGTTGTTATGAATAAATATAATATTAGTAAATATTATATGTATATTATAGTTATTGTCTTTAGCAGAATATTTGAGGTCCTCCCTAAGACAATTTTGAAGACGGGACTGACAAGGAAGCAGGCCCACAGTGTGGATTACTCCTGCGTACATCTCATAAGACCTCGAATTAACATTTTTCGTAACGTGGCTCCTAGGTCACTTGAATCTGAATCACCTCGATTCTCACTGTTAAATCTAAATTTGTTTAAAATACAGATCTCAAGGAGCCACCTCTGACCTATTGAATCAAAATCTAACTAAGCGGAGCTCAGAAATCTGCATTTTAAGATGTTTCTTAGTTTATTCCTGTGTGCACTGGTATTTGAGAACCACTGCCAACAGGAAAACTGAACTATCTTCCACCTGAAGGTTTAGTCTGCCTGTGACTGAAAAGTAAGCTCAGATCTAAGAGCCAATTTCAATCTTCTTTTCTAAATGAGAAGAGCCAAGCATAGCAGATTCTAGGATTTAAATTGTCATCGTGCTGGCTGAAACAGATGATGACAGAGCCCAGATGATCAAGGCCAGAAAAGGAAGGAAGCAGGACAGGCTTAACTTGGACACCAAAACGCCTCAAAACTTGATTTTTGATGTGTGTGTGTGTGTGTGTGTGTGTGTGTGTGTGTGTGTGTGTGTGTGTGTGTGTCTGTGTATAAATATCATCTCTACAGCTTCCTTTCCCATTACGTTTTCTAATGCAACCCTTCCCTGCCCTTTAAGTGCTTACTGAGCGAAAGCCACCTACCTACCTAGCCTTTTGGCTAATATGAAATGATGTAATAAAATCCTCATCATAGGACTGCTCTGAGGATTCAACAAGATATGTGTGTGACGTGTTTAACTCAGTCCCTGACACCTAGGAGGCTAAATCAGTTCCAGCAGTTATCAAAATCTAACACAACCACTGACAGACCTATGGCATTTCTGGGCTCTCAGAGTAATCCCACATGGGCCAGGAAACTGAAGGCCCTGATATATCATTACCCAAGGAAGGGTTGTAAATGGGTGATATAGGTGTCCCCAGTAGGTACATCATGGCATCCACCGGGAAATGAGCTGGGAATGCCAGGTCACCCAAGCACACCCTGCCCTATGGAGGAGTGCCAGGGTAAATGATACGTAGGCCAACTCCACCACTACTACCACCCAACACACCCACTCAGAGAAGGTTTTAAGCCAAATGTAAATCAGTGGATAACTTGCCTACATTTGCCTCTTATAGACATAGCCTTGGAGTCTCCTCAAACAACAAACCACCTATCAGTTCAGAAAATGACAGGGTTCAATTTGAATGGGTCTATCTGCTCCCTCACAGGGACGTAGCCAGGAAGAAAGAGAGAGAGAGAGAGAGAAAGAGAGAGAGAGAGAGAGAAAGAGAGAGAGAGAGAGAAGTACGGGATGTGGGTGGTAAAATGCCTAAAGCCACAGGAAGAATTATGCTATGATGTTTTGCACGAGCTATTATAAATTTAAATGAGCAAAGACTAACTAAGACAACTTCCCCTTTAATTTTGGCTCCTAAGATCTGAGCAAAGCTAAAAAGAGGACTGTTGGTTAGCATGGAAAAGAAAGATTCTTCCACAATATTAATGGAATGGTCACAGGAAAGGGAAAATAACATGCTGTGTTTTTCAAACTGTAGGTCGCAACCCCCATTAATGGATCATAAAATCAATTTTAGTGTATTTTTCATGAAAGAATAGAACAGAGCATCATACATAGTAAGGGTATTGGAAAAAAAAACGATTCAGTTTGTATGTGGATTTGGGTTACAACGTAATATTTATTTTTTATCATGGATTCTAGTAGGGAAAGTTTTAAAATGTGTAGCAGAAAACTGACTGCTCTAGATTCACAAGGAGTTTGAATCCAGGCCCCATCCCTTGCTAATTTTATGACTTATGACAAGCTTCAATTTCCTCAGTTGTAAAATGGAAATAATACCTACAAGAATTCTTGGGAAGTGAAACGGGATCGTGTATATAAACTTCTTTAGCACATTGTCTGCCACAAAATAATCACCTAACAAAGGTCAGTTTCCTTCTTCTTTCCACTTAAGGTATTACGTGTACAAACAGGTTCTGGCATCACAGCAACAGTCGTTTAATTTCCCTTGGCCTCCGTTTCTTCATTCTGCAGTAAAGGAGCTGAACTAGACGAGCTAGTGCCTTGCCTGCTCTACAACTGTCTGATTTAATGAAAATGGTCGTTCTGTTATCACATTAGAGAGATTCTCTTTGAAAGTATTGCAAATCCCAAGTGACAGATAGATTTCTTAAAGTCATCTTTTTGTTTTGAGGTAACTGTCGATTCATATGCAGTTGTAAGAAATAAAACAGAGATCTCGTGTGTCTGCGACAGTAAGAAATAATACATGGACTCTGTCCCCGATTTCTGGCACACAGCTTCTAACGCCTTTGGATCTTCCCAGTGAGTTGTGTGTGTTTTGTACGCTGATGGGATGGCTGGGGGCTGGGGGCTCCTGGATAGCTTCAGCTGGATACTGGCCACAAGAAAGACCAAGGCATGATCAGACCGCTGCAAATCTCAAGAGACGAGAGAGAGGCTGAAGATTGAGCTAATCACCAATAGCTAATGACTTAATCATCCCTACATAATGGAAACTCCATAAATACCAGTAAATCACAGGGTTCACAGAAGTTAGTGAAAAATCGAGGTACTGGGAGGGTGGTACACCCAGAAAGGTCATGGAAGCTCCCTTCACCCCGTTCCCGTACCTTGCCTTATGCATTTCTTCTATTTGGCTGCATCTGAGTTCTATCCTTTATAGTAAACCAGTAAGTATGGTGCCTAAGTTCTGTGAGCAGTTCTAACAAATAATCGAACCTGAGGAGAGGGTCGTGGGAACCCCTGACTTAGAGTTGTTCAGCCAGAACTTATGGGAGTCCTGGGACTTGTGATTGGTTTCTGTAGTGGGTTGAACTTATGAAACTGAGCCCTTCATTTGTGGGATCTGATGCTAACCTCAGGTAAGAGTGTCAGAATTGAATTGAATTGCATGACATCCAGCTGGTGTAGGAGAATTGGTTGGTGTAGGGAAAAACCTTGTTTTGTCAGTAAAAATAGCTCTGGAGTACCCTTCACTCTGTTTTCCCCAGCGGTAACATCCCACAAAACTGTAATACAATATCTCAACCAGGATGTGGACTTTGATACAATAGCTGATCTTATTCAGATTTAGGTTTCTTTGTAGGTGCCAACTGGGGTTGATTAGTATTGGCTAGAGTACAAGCTTGGAGGCTGCTTTGAGTCCTGATTTAGCGGAAGCACATGTTTCTCACAATTAGCAATGTGCCCCCAGGATTGAGAGAGTGGTGACATGATTGCTACAGATGTGCTGACTTCTGCAATAAGTGAACAAGATGTTGAAATTAAACATTTCGAGCTGGTGCTTGGTGAAGTAAAGTATCTCTGTTTTTATATATTATAATGTTTTAACACACCAAGATCCAAAGGAAGAGTATAAAGTTATCTCTTCATCCTGAAATTATATGAGTAGTTCCAATGTATTTTTAGGTGGAATAACCTACTCACAGCAGAGAGAGCAAACCTTCAGAAAATCAACCGTAAAGTTTTCCTTTGGGCCTCTTTGCATAATTGAACTATTTTCATGTTAGTGCCTGAATTACTGCTTTATGTTAAAGGACAAAGGCAACCTTAAATGGGAACATGTATTTGTTCCATTTTTGTCTACAAATTCTGCACGAAATCATGAGATTCGTCAACTCAACTGAGAGATGAATGAAAGAGTTTGGACAGAACAACAAATTTAAATAAATGTTTTTCTCAAAAGTCTTTTTAAAGTAGGTTTAACTATGAGGTAAGAGGCCATAGGAACCGTTGCTTTCAGGAAATGTAAATCTGATATTCGGCTTTCTCACATCAAATAGACTGCAGAGCTGCTTTTGAATGTCTGACATTCACTGTTACAAATGGCAGTTTTATATAGTGAAAATGGAGCACACCTTTGGTTATTTTTGTCTCAGCAAAATGCTATCTTAAGTTAAAAGAACTATCCACATAAAGCAGCGCCTGGCATATAATAAGTATGAGACAAATGGTAGCTGCTACGACAATGATGACAATGATACCACATTCTTAGCTTTGTAAATTTTAGTAAACCATTTAACTTTTCTGAACCTCAGTCATCTCATTCTCAGAGGTGAGGTGGAGTGAATAATGACAATGCCTTTTATGCCTACTTCACAGGGTTACTATAAGATTCAAATTATTATTATTAATATTATTACTATTATTATGTTGAGGAAAGTTCCCTCTCTGCCTACTTTCTGGAGGATTTTTATCATAAACGGGTGTTGAATTTTGTTGAAAACTTTCTCTGCATATATTGAGATGATCATATGGCTTTTCTCCTTCAATTTGTTAATATGGTGTATCACGTTGATTGATTTGCGTATATTGAAGAAGCCTTGCATTCCTGGTATAAAGCCCACTTGATCATAGTGAATGATCCTTTTAATGTGCTGTTGGATTCTGTTTGTTAGTATTTTGTTGAGGATTTTTGCATCTATGTTCATCAGTGATATTGGCCTGTAGTTTTCTTTCTTTGTGACATCTTTGTCTGGTTTTGATATCAGGGTGATGGTGACCTCGTAGAATGAGTTTGGGAGTGTTCCTCCCTCTGCTATATTTTGGAGGAGTTTGAGAAGGATAGGTGTTAGCTCTTCTCTAAATGTTTGATAGAACTTTCCTGTGAAGCCATCTGGTCCTGGACTTTTGTTTGTTGGAAGATTTTTAATGACAGTTTCAATTTCAGTGCTTGTATTTGGTCTGTTCATATTTTCTATTTCTTCCTGGCTCAGTCTTGGAAGGCTGTGCATTTCTAAGAATTTGTCCATTTCTTCCAGGTTGTCCATTTTATTGGCATATAGTTGCTTGTAGTAATCTCTCATGATCCTTTGTATTTCTGCAGTGTCAGTTGTTACCTCTCCTTTTTCATTTCTAATTCTATTGATTTGAGTCTTCCTTTTTTCTTGATAAGTCTGGCTAATGGTTTATCAATTTTGTTTATCTTCTCAAAAGAACCAGCTTTTAGTTTTATTGATGTTTGCTGTCTTTTCCTTTATTTCTTTTTCATTTATTTCTGATCTGATCTTTATGATTTCTTTCCTCTGCTAAGTTTGGGGCTTTTTTGTTCTTCTTTCTCTAATTGCTTTAGGTGTAAGGTTAGGTTGTTTATTTGAGATGTTTCTTGTTTCTCTAGGTAGGATTGTATTGCTATAAACTTCCCTCTGAGAACTGCTTTTGCTTCATCCCATAGGTTTTTGGTCGTCGTGTTTTCATTGTCATTTGTTTCTAGGCATTTTTTGATTTCCTCTTTGATTTCTTCAGTGATCTCTTGGTTATTAAGTAGTGTATTGTTTAGCCTCCATGTGTTTGTATTTTTTACAGATTTTTTCCTGTAATTGATATGTAGTCTCATAGCGCTGTGGTCAGAAAAGATACTTGATACGATTTCAATTTTCTTAAATTTACCAAGGCTTGATTTGTGACCCAAAATATGATCTATCCTGGAGAATGTTCCATGAGCACTTGAGAAGAAAGTGTAATCTCTTGTTTTTGGATGGAATGTCTCTGGGATCCGCGCTGATAGCTGCGGCTCGTGCCCGTCTCTGGAGCTCCTTTAAGCAGCACTCTTAATCCCCTCTCCTCGCGCACCAGGAAACAAAGAGGCAAGAAAAAGTCTCTTGCCTCTTCAGCAGGTCCAGACTTTTCCCCGGACTCCCTTTCGGCTAGCCGTGGCGCACTAACCCCTTCAGGCTGTGTTCACGCCGCCAACCCCAGTCCTCTCCCTGCGCTCCGACCCAAGCCCAAGCCTCAGCTCCCAGCCCTGCTCACCCCGGTGTGTGAGCAGACAAGCCTCTCGGGCTGGTGAGTGCCGGTCGGCCCTGATCCTCTGTGCGGGAATCTCTCCGCTTTGCCCTCCGCACCCCTGTTGCTGTGCTCTCCTCCGTTGCTCCGAAGCTTCCCCTTACGCCACCCGCAGTCTCCGCCCGTGAAGGGGCTTCCTAGTGTGTGGAATCCTAGTGTGTGGAAACCTTTCCTCCTTCACGGCTCCCTCCCAGAGGTGTGGGTCCTGTCCCTATTCTTTTGTCTCTGTTTTTTCTTTTGCCCTACCCAGGTACGTGGGGAGTTTCTTGACTTTTGGGAGGTCTGTCTTCTGCCAGCGTTCAGTAGGTGTTCTGTAGGAGTTGTTCCACGTGTAGATGTATTTCTGATGTATTTGTGGGGAGGAAGGTGATCTCCGCGTCTTACTCTTCCGCCATCTTGAAGCTTGTCTCCCGCATTTTCTGTTGACCAATTCCGGACGCTTTTTGTGGTGTTTTCAGTTCGTCTAACTGGGAGCAGTAGTTGTTGGAATTAATTGTTTGGTTTTCCGGAAGGAGCTCATAATAGGGGACTCCCTTCCAATCCCACCATATACACAACATCACCTTCTTTGGATGAAGACCGGCCTTTGGTGTGGTTGATGGTGGTTCATTTCGCTTGCCCCACGATCTCTTCCGTTCCACATTATTGTACAGTCTCCACTTTTCATCACCTGTCACAATTTGTTTTGAAAACGGGATCTTTTCATTACATTTAAGTAGAGAATCGCATGTGCAAATATGGTCAAAAGGGTTTTTTTTGCTTAACTAATGTGGAACCCAAATGTCAAAGCGATGAACATAACCAAGCTGTTGTAAATGATTTTCAGCACTTGATTTGGATATTTTGAGTATGTTGGCTATCACCTGCATGGTATAACATTGATTGTTCTCAATTATTGTTTGAATTTGATCGCTATCAACTTCAACTGGTCTACCCGACCATGGAGCATCGTCCAGCAAGAAATCTCCTGCATGAAACTTCTCAAACCATTACTGACACTTTTGATCAGTCACAGCACCTTCTCCATACACTACACAAATCTGTTATTTTGCATTTCGGTTGCTTTTTTACCTTTCTTGAAATAATAAGGCATGATATGCTGAAAATGTTGCTTTTTTTCCTTCCATCTTCAATATTAAAATGGCTACACAAAAATTCACCGATTTTGATAAGTCTTTTTTAAAATGCACGCTGATATGACAGCTGTCACATACAATCTAACAAAATTGTTTTTTTAAAGTTTTAAATTTTATTTTTGGCTACATTGGGTCTTCATTGCTGTGCAGGGGCTTTCTCTCATTGCGGCAAGCAGGGGCTACTCTTCATTTCGCTAGGCGAGCTTATTGAGGTGGCTTCTCTTGTTGTGGAGCATGGGCTCTAGGTGTGCAGGCTTCAGTAGTTGTGGCACATGGGCTCAGTAGTTGTAGCTCGCGGGCTCTAGAGTGCAGGCTCAGTAATTGTGGCTCAGGGGCTTAGTTGCTCCACAGCATGTGGGATCTTCCTGGATCAGGGATCGAACCCGTGTCCCCTGCATTGGCAGGTGGATTCTTAACCACTGTATCACCAGGGAAGTCCCAAACAAAATTTTTTTGAATGAAGTTAAAGACAACTAAGTGCTACTAAAGCCATCTTATGGAAAACAAACAAACAAACCTTTTGGCAAACCCAATACTATTATTATTAGGTTTTTCCCCCTTTCTCTATAGAAAAGGTAATTACACATAAAATGTCCTGGCATGTAACTCTACCATGATTCACATGGTAGATCTCACTGAGTGAAAGCCCATGGTAGTATTTTCCAATCTGCTGTCTCAACGCTCTTTTTTCCAGCCCCCACCTCCTGTGACTACTCCTTCTGCTACCACCTAGTGAGCATTAGTGAAATGCCCACCTCTGCTGGGACTGTGGCCCTCCTGTGTTCTGGTGTGGAGGTGGCAACAGGAGCAGATTGGCAGACAGAATAGATGTGGGCACCAAATCAGTGGACACGGAAATTACAGCAAATTGACATGCACACATGCAGAATGTTCAGAAGAGACTGTACTGTACAAAAGACCATCACAAAGTAAACTATTTCTATCTAAAATTAAAACACTGTCAAAGTTAGAACACATAAGTAGGGGAGACCTTCAAGATGGCAGAGGAGTAAGACGTGGAGATCACCTTCCTCCCCACAAACACATCAGAAATACATCTACATGTGGAACAACTCCTACAGAACACCTACTGAATGCTGGCAGAAGACCTCAGACTTCCCAACAGTCATGAAACTCCCCAAGTACCTGGGTAGTGTAAAAGAAGAAGAAAAAACAGAGAAAAGAACAGGGATGGGACCTGCACCTCTGGGAGGGAGCTGTGAAGGAGGAAAAGTTTCCATACACTAGGAAGCCCCTTTACTGGCAGAGACAGGGGGTGGCAGGGGGGAAGCTTTGGAGCCATGGAGGAGAGCGCAGCAACAGGGGTGCAGAGGGCAAAACGGAGAGGTTCCCGCATAGAGGATCAGTGCTGTCCAGTGCTCACCTGCCCGAGAAGCTTGTCTGCTCACCCGCCGGAGGCGGCCAGGGGCTGGGAGCTGAGGCTCGGGCTTCAGAGGTCAGATCCCAGGGAGAGGACTGCAGTTGGCTGTGTGAACACAGCCTGAAGGGGGCTAGTGCGCCACAGCTAGCCGGGAGGGAGGCTGGGAAAAGGTCAGGAGCTGCCTAACAGGGAAGAGAGCATTGTTTTGGGGTGCATGAAGAGAGGGGATTCAAAGCACCGCCTAAACGAGTTCCAGAGACAGGCATGAGACACTAAGGCTGCTATTGCAGCCACCAAGAAGCCTGTGTGTGAGCACAGGTCACTCTCCACACCTCCCCTCCTGGGAGCCTGTGCAGCCCGCCACTGCCAGGGTTCCATGATCCAGGGATAACTTCCCTGGGCGAACACACGGCGCACCTCAGGCTGGTGCAATGTCACACTGGTCTGCAGCCACAGGCTCACCCTGCATCCGTACCCCTCCCTCCCCCCAGCCTGAGTGAGCCAGTGTCCCCGAATCAGCTGCTCCTTTAACCCCGTCCTGTCTGAGCGTGAACATACGTCCTCAGGAGACCTACATGGAGAGACCAGGCCAAATCCAAAGCTGAATCCCAGGAGCCGTGTGAACAAAGAAGAGAAAGGGAAATCTCTCCCAGCAGCCTCAGGAGCAGCAGATTAAATCTCCACCATCAACTTGATGTACCTGCATCTGTGTAATATCTGAATAGACAACGAATCATCCCAAAATTGAGGCAGTGGACTTTGGGAGCAACTGTAGACTTGAGGTTTTCCTTCTGCATCTAAATTGTTTCTCATTTTATGTTTATCCTAGTTTACTATTTAGAGTTTATTATCATAGGTAGATTTGTTTATTGATTTGGTTGCTCTCTTCCTCCATATATATATATATATATATATATATATATATATATATATATATATATATATATATATCTCCTTTTTCTCTTTCTATGAGTGTGTGTGTGTATGCTTCTTTGTGTGATTTTGTCTGTATAGCTTTGGTTTTACCATTTGTCTTAGGGTTCTGTATGTCCGTATTTTTTGTTTGTTTGTTTGTTTTAGTATCATTTTTCTCACTTATTATCATTCGTGGATTTGTTTTTTGGTTTGGATCCTCTCTTCTTCCTTTCTTTTTTTATTATTTTTAAATTTTTAATAATTATCTTTTATTTTATTAACTTTATTTTATTTTTTCCTGCCATTCTTTCTTTCTTTTTTCCCCCCTTTTCTTCTGAGCCGAGCTGCTGACAGGGTCTTGGTGCTCTGACCGGGTGTCAGGCCTGTGCCTCTGAGATGGGAGAGCCAAGCTCAGGACATTGGTGCACAAGAGACCTCCCAGCCCCATGTAATATCAAACGGCAAAGCTCTCCCAGAGATCGCCATCTCAATGCTAAGACCCAGCTCCACTCAACAACCAGCAAGCTACAATGCTAGACACCCTATACCAAACAACTAGCAAGACAGGAACACAACCCCACCCATTAGCAGAGAGGCTGCCTAAAATCATAATAAGGTCACAGACACCTCAAAACACACCTCCGGATGTGGTCCTGCCCACCAGAAAAACAAGATCCAGCCACATCCACCAGAACACAGGCACTAGTCCCCTGCACCAGGAAGCCTACACAACCCACTGAACCAACCTTAGCCACTGGGAGCAAACACCAAAAACAATGGGAACTACAAATTGGCAGCCTTTGAAAAGGAGACCCCAAACACAGTAAGATAAGCAAAATGAGAAGACAGAGAAATACACAGCAGATGAAGGAGCAAGATAAAAACCCACCAGACCTAACAAATGAAGACTAAATAGGCAGTCTACCTGAAAAAGAATTCAGAATAATGATAGTGAAGATGATCCAAAATCTTGGAAATAGAATGGAGAAAATACAAGAAACCTTTAACAAGGACCTAGAAGAAATAAAGAGCAAACAAACAGTGATGAACAACACAATAAATGAAACTAAAAATTCTCTAGAAGGAATTTATAGCAGAATAACTGAGGCAAAGAACAGATAAGTGACCTGGAAAATAAAATAGTGGAAATAACTACTGCAGAGCAGAATAAAGAAAAAAGAATGAAAAGAATTGAGGACAGTCTTAGAGACTGTGGGGTTTACCCCAGGAATGCAAGGATTCCTCAATATATGCAAATTAATCAATGTGATTGACCATAGTAACAAATTGAAGGAGAAAATCCATATGATCATCTCAATAGATGCAGAAAAAGCTTTTGACAAAATTCAACACCGATTTATGACAAAAACCCTCCAGAAAGTAGGTATAGAGGGAACTTACCTCAACATAATAAATGCCATATATGACAAACCCACAGCCCACATCATTCTCAATGTGGAAAAACTGAAACCATTTCCTCTAAAATCAGGAACAAGACAAGGTTGTCCACTCTGAACACTATTATTCAACATAGTTTTGGAAGTTCTAGCCACAGCAATCAGAGAAGAAAAAGAAACAAAAGGAATACAAATTGGAAAAGAAGAAGTAAAGCTGTCACTGTTTGCAGATGACATGATACTATACACAGAGAATTCTAAAGATACTACCAGAAAACTACTAGAGCTAATCAATGAATTTAGTAAAGTAGCAGGACACAAAATTACTGCACAGAAAACTCTTGCATTCCTATACACTAACAATGAAAGATCAGAAAGAGAAATTAAGGAAACACTCCCATTTACCATTGCAACAAAAAGAATAAAATACCTAACAATAAACCTACCTAAGGAGACAAAAGACCTGTATGCAGAAAACTATAAGACACCAATGAAAGGAATTAAAGATGATGCAATCAGATGGAGAGATATACCATACTCTTGGATTGGAAGAATCAACATTGGGAAAATGACTCTACTACCCAAAGCAATCTACGGATTCAATGCAATCCCTATCAAATTACCAGTGGCATAGTTCACAGAACTAAAACAAAAAATTTCACAATTTGTATGGAAATACAAAAGACCCCGAATAGTCAAAGCAATATTGAGAAAGAAAAATGGAGCTGGAGGAATCAGGCTCCCTGACTTCAACCTATACTACAAAGCTACAGTAATCAAGACAGTATGGTACTGGCACAAAAACAGAAATATAGATCAATGGAACAGGATAGAAAGCCCAGAGATATATCCACGCACATATGGTCACCTTATCTTGGATAAAGGAGGCAAGAATATACAGTGGAGAAAAGACAGCCTCTTCAATAAGTGGTGCTGGGAAAACTGGACAGCTACATGTAAAAGAATGAAATTAGAACACTCCCTAACACCATACAGAAAAATAAACTCCAAATGGATTAAAGACCTAAATATAAGGCCAGACACTATACAACTCTTAGAGGAAAACATAGGCAGAACACTCTATGACATAAATCACAGCAAGATCTTTTTTGACCCACCTCCTACAGAAATGGAAATAAAAACAAAAACAAACAAGTGTGACCTAATGAAACTTAAAAGCTTTTTCACAGCAAAGGATACCATAAGCAAGATGAAAAGACAACCCTCAGAATGGGAGAAAATATTGCAAACGAAGCAACTGACAAAGGATTCATCTCCAAAATATACAAGCAGCTCATGTGGCTCAATATCAAAAAAACAAACAGCTCAATCCAAAAATGGGAAGAAAACCTAAATAGACATTTCTCCAAAGAAAATATATAGATTGCCAGCCAACACGTGAAAGGATGCTCAACATCACTAATTAGAGAAATGCAAATCAAAACTACAATGAGATATCATCTCACCCCAGTCAGAATGGCCATCATCAAAAAATCTACAAACAATAAATGCTGGAGAGGGTGTGGAGAAAGGGGAGCCCTCTTGCACTGTTGGTGGGAAAGTAAATTGATACAGCCACTATGGAGAACAGTAGGGAGGTTCCTTTAAAAACTACAAATAGAACTACCATACGACCCAGCAATCCCACTACTGGGCATGTACCCTGAGAAAACTGTAATTCAAAAAGAGTCATGTACCACAATGTTCATTGCAGCTAAGTGTCCTTTGACAGAGGAATGGATAAAGAAGATGTGGCACATATATACAATGGAATATTATTCAGCTATAAAAAGAAACGAAATTGTGTTATTTGTAGTGAGGTGGATGCACCTAGAGTCTGTCATACAGAGTGAAGTAAGTCAGAAAGAGAAAAACAAATACCGTATGCTAACACATATATATGGAATCTAAAAAAAAAAATGGTTCTGAAGAACTTAGGGGCAGTACAGGAACAAAGACATAGATGTAGGGAATGGACCTGAGGACACGGGGAGGGGGAAGGGTAAGCTGGGACGAAGTGAGAGAGTGGCATGGATTTATATATACTACCAAATGTAAAATAGATTGCTATTGGGAAGCAGCTGCACAGCACAGGGAGATCAGCTCGGTGCTTTGTGACCACCTAGAGGGGTGGGATAGGGAGGGTGGGAGGGAGACACAAGAGGGAAGACACATGGGGACATATGTATATGTATAACTGATTCACTTTTTTATAAAGCAGAAACTAACACAGCATTGTAAAGCAATTATACTCCAATAAAGATGTTTAAAAAAAAAGAAAACATAAATAAATTTCTCAGTGATGCGTCTACTCAAGGCAAGTATTGTTTCACACAAGCTAAGCTAATTCTTGAACCTCTTTTCTGCAGAGTACCCTCTCACTGATGTCAAAGGATGTGTTTTCTGTGGAAGAGACAGAGTGGGGCAAGGATCTGCCCCCACAAGAAATAACTGGTTAGATTTGGTAGGTCAGGGTCTTCACTTGGAGTACTGCCAAAGTGCTCAGTTATAATGGAAATTTACCATCCTCTCTGGTTTGTCAGGGTTATAATTATGTCTGTATTGTCTGTAAATCGATGCCTGCTGTGTTTTAGTGGGCGGGAAGCTATACCAAAGTCATCTTCAAAGTTTGAAAATATGTGATAATTAATGTCATAAACATGCCCAAGTTGCCAATCAGGAAACGATTGATTCATTATTCAGGAATGTTGATGCTGTTTTTAGCAGGGCTGCATTTCATCAGTATCTAACATCATGTCAGAGGATGAAAATAGTAGAAGGACACAATATCATAGTGCAAGCTTTGACTTAATCAGTACATTATAAAACCACATTTCTAAAATGATCCTAGCTTGCACTGATGCTGGCAAATCAATGAAGGAGAGTTTTAAACAGACACACTACAAAAGAGCAGAAAAAGTATACTCCACAAATAATTTTGTAAAACTTTAAGTTTGAATTACATATTTTAATGACAAAATTAGCCCTATAAAAATAAGAAAACAAACTTCTCTGTACTCTAATGAAATAGGAGCAGACTTCTTGATAAGTCACTGTCAAGATGAGAAGACTAAAACGGATTTTGACAGACATCTTCCAATGTACAAGTGAATGATACCAAGAGAGTCTAGTCAGTAGGTCACTTCATTCAGCTACTTGAGATATATAAGTTATACTTAACTCTCTATTGTCACCAATATTTCAAATAAGGAAGGATATTTTAACACCAGATTAATAGGAAAGATTACATTTTAAAGTGATCATCTTTCTCAAGACGGAATAGTTGACAACGATATATGGTATGCATATATCACATTGTCTTTATCGTTTTCATTTCATTTTATATTATTGACACCTTTGTCATGAACCAACTCTGACTTGAAGACAAGCACTGGGGAACCACTCTACTAGGTGGAAATCTTAAGTGACATTTATGGTATAGGGACAGTAGAGCTCTTGGATACTTCAACCAGGGTCCGCTTTCCATGAATACAGTGATACTGAAGGTTCAGTGCCCTCACTTGTACACCCCCTCCCAGAACCCTGGAAGGGGCCCCAGAAATATATTCACATGTCATATGATTTTGAAATCTACAAAAGTAAGATATTTTAGCCACAATTAGTGAAGACCTCTGTCTCTTTCCTCTCTGACTTCCTCTTAGGCTCACTGGTGTGGCCACAGGCACTTCTGGAGTCCAGTTAAAGTGAAAGGTGAAATGGGGAGATCTTCAGTTTGAGGTGAGTGGGATATATTTACATGACTCACAGTCATTTCCGTGTATAGTGAAGTTACTGCTAGCTCTCTCAGTGTAGAGACAGCTTCCTGGAATACCACTACCACGCACTGTGCCAACTCACCTAGCGTCGTGAAGTTGCAAGGATACAGCCAGTTCAAGAAATGAACCTCTCATGTTGCAATCAGCCCCAGAAGCATGTGCGCTGTCAATGAGAAACAAGGTTTGAAATCCATGGAGACAGAAGTTAGTCTGCAAAAATGCTTCCAACACCAGACATGCAAAATGGCAGTGGAGGATTCAGTTCTCATCTACAGCTTGTCAAAGCAGAAGTTCTCTCCTGTCAAGATTATATACTCAATGATGCAGTATACACAATTATGAAAACATCGTGCATTATTATTATTTTTATGGAAATGGTATACCAAAGTTCAACTGCAATTTGGCAAGATGTTTAATAGTTTTTCATTTTAAGTGAGGAACTACAAACTACTGATATGGTTTTGGCATAAAGCACAGCTTCTTTTATAACTTAAATGTATCTAATAAATAACTAAGAAAAGTTAAAGTGACTAAATTTAAAATAAATAACTAAAAAGGTTAAAAGTTTTCTGCTTTACAAAAGCAGTAAAGATGAGGATGAGATAAATTGAAATTAATCTAATGTTGAAAAGGGAACCGTAAAATCTTTTTCCAATCATACTAAAAGCAATAGTTTATTAAGAGAAAGTGATAAATTTCAAACAGAAGCAACAAGTAGGTGTTTAGATTGTTTGAAAATCTAAATAACAAGGAAAGGTGAATTATTGGAAAATGGTTTAGATTTTCTTTTTGCTTATTTGACATCTACAAAGATATAGCAAGAGATCAATATATGAGGACATAGACACAAAACTAATCAATGTGTCACTAATTCAGAGTATTTACAATCAACAACTGCACAGGGAAATTTTTAATGAACTGAAATCTTTATGTTCATAAATGGAAGAAATATGAGAGCTGTTTTTCCAGATTTGACAATGTTATAGGTTGAATTGTGTCCCATCAAAATTTGTATAATTCATATGTTGAAATCCTAACCTCCAGTACTGCAAAATATGACTGTATTTGGAGATAGGGCCTTTAAATAGATAATTAAGTTAAAATGGGGTCATTGGGGTGAGGCTTAACCCAATCTGACTAGTGTCCTAATAAAAAGAGGAGATTAGAACACAGACAACAAAGACCAAGAAGTCACCTTGTGAGGACACAGCAAGAAGGCAGCCATCTGTAAGCCAAGGAGAGAGGCCTCAAGAGAACACCTTGATCTTGGACTTCCAGCCTCCAGAACTGTGAGAAAATAAATTCTGTTGTTTAAACCATGCTGTCTGTGATGTTTTGTTATGGCAACCCTGGAAAACTATCTGAAATTTTCTGCAATCTGAAATTTTCATGGTGACATTTCCAATAATAAGTTGTGAAGCTGGAAGAAACTTTTCTCAACAATCATCAATAAAAAATAAATGTCAATCGACTATGCTAAAGCAAAGACCAACTAGTCATTCTATTCTCTCTAAACATACATCAAAGAGTATGAATGTAATAAACATAAAATAGAAAGTATTAAAGAGCCACACAAGGCAGTTAATAAAAATATTTTTATGAGTTTTTCCATATTTGTGAGATTAGCCGGCTTTTAAAAATGTGTTATTTGTTGTGCTTAATTTTCTCATTCTACAAGAAAAGTTATTTTCTTACCTAATTTTATATTATTTTTCTTAAAAATTACTCTAAACTTGTACAAGCTTCAGTCTCCACAAAACCTGGATTCACCCCTCACTTCACTTATCTCACTTCTCAGTAACAAATGAACCCGTTCTTGTCACTCTCCCTAACCAGCTGCCTCCTAAACCTGTCAAGTGAAAAGCTTCAGAAACTTTCCTCACTACTCCCTGAGTGTTCTAATTTACTTGGTCCTATGTGAGACCCTGACAATTTGTACTTTTGAAAAGTTCCAGAGGTAGTTCAGCCCAGGTTGAAAACCACTTTCCTGTGATGCCAGGGGTGCCACATTTGGTACTTGCTTTACAAAGGGTGAGCCATCACTGATTATGGGTTGTGAAATCAATTGAGTGAATCCCAGTCAGCATCGTTTTGTTTTGTTTTTTCTCAACATTTTCTAACAGCTTTACTTCAGCATGATTGATTGGATTAATTTACAGTGTTTTTTCAGAATGTTCTCAACATATGGAAAATGGTTTCTTTTCCTTTTCTTTTTTTTTTAACCACCCCGACCCTGCTTCCCCAGCTTGGTATCCATACATTTGTTCTCTACATCTGTGCCTCTATTTCTGCCTTGCAAACTGGTTCATCTGTATCATTTTTCTAGGTTCCACATATATGTGTTAATATATGATATTTGTTTTTCTCTTTCTGACTTACTTCACTCTGTATGACAGTCTCTAGGTCCATCCACATCTCTGCAAATGACCCAATTTCGTTCCTTTTTATGGCTGAGTAATATTCCATTGTATATATGTACCACATCTTCTTTATTCATTCATCTGTCTTGGGCTTTTAGGTTGCTTCTGTGACCTGGCTGGTGTAAATAGTGCTGCAATGAACATTGAGGTGCATGTGTCTTTTTGAATTATGGTTTTCTCTGGGTATATGCCCAGTAGTGGGATTGCTGGTCATATGGTAATTCTATTTTTATACTGTTCTCCATAGTGGCTGTATCAATTTACATTCCCACCAACAGTGCAAGAGGATTCCCTTTTCTCCACACCCTCTCCAGCATTTATTTGTAGATTTTCTGATGATGCCCATTCTAATTGGTGTGAGGTGATACCTCATTGTAGTTTTCTGATTTGCATTTCTCTAATAATTAGTGATGTTAAGCAGCTTTTCATGTGCCTCTTGGCCATCTGTATGTCTTCTTTGGAGAAATGTCTACTTAGGTTTTCTCCACATTTTTGAATTGGGTTGTTTGTTTTTTTGATATTGAGCTACATGAGTGGTTTATATATTTTGGAGATTAATCCTTTGTCTGTTGATTTGTTTGCAAATATTTTCTCCCATTCTGAGTGTTGTCTTTTTGTCTTACTTATAGTTTCCTTTGCTGTTCAAGAGCTTTTAAGTTTCATTAGGTTCCATTTGTTTATTTTTGTTTATTTCCATTTCTCTAGGAGGTGGGTCAAAAAGGATCTTGCTGTGATTTACATCAGAGAGTGTTCTTCCTATGTTTTCCTCTAGAGTTTTATAGTGTCTGGCCTTACATTTAGGTCTTTAATCCATTTTGAGTTTATTTTTGTGTATGGTGTTAGGGTGTGTTCTAATTTCATTCTTTTACATGTGGCTGTCCAGTTTTCCCAGCACCACTAATGGAGGAGACTATCTTTTCTCCATTGTATATCCCTGCCTCTTTTGTCATAGATTAGTTGACCATAGGTGCATGGGTTTATCTCTGGACTTTCTATCCTGTTCCATTGATCTATATTTCTGTTTTTGTGCCAGTACCATACTGTCTTGATTACTGTAGCTATATATATATATATTTTTTGCGGTACACAGGCCTCTCACTGTTGTGGCCTCTCCCGTTGCGGAGCACAGGCTCCGGACACGCAGGCTCAGCGGCCATGGCTCACGGGCCCAGCCGCTCCGCGGCATGTGGGATCTTCCCGGACCGGGGCACGAACCCGTGTCCCCTGCATCGGCAGGCGGACTCTCAAGCACTGCGCCGCCAGGGAAGCCCACTGTAGCTTTGTAGTATAGTCTGAAGTCTGGGCATCTGATTCCTCCAGCTCTGTTTTTTTCTCTCAAGATTGCTTTGGCTATTTGGGGCCTTTGGTGTCTCCATACAAATTTTAAGATATTTTGTTCTAGTTCTGTAAAAAATGGAAAATGGCTTATTTTCCAACATTATACTCTTTTGTTTGTTTTATTGAAGTATAGTTGATTTACAATGTTGTGTTAATTTCTGCTGTACAGCGAGAGAGAGGCATGGACATATATACACTACCAAATGTAAGGTAGATAGCTAGTTGGAAGCAGCCGCATAGCACAGGGAGATCAGCTTGGTGCTTTGTGACCGCCTGGAGGGGTGGGATAGGGAGGGTGGGAGGGAGGGAGATGCAAGAGATATGGGAACATATGTATATGTATAACTGATTCACTTTGTTATAAAGCAGAAACTAACACACCATTGTAAAGCAATTATACTCCAATAAAGATGTTAAAAAAAAATTCTGCTGTACAGCAAAGTGATTCAGTTACACATATGTGCACATTCTTTTTCATATTCTTTTCCATTATGGTTTATCACAGGACATTGAATATAGTCCCCTGTGCTATACAGTAGGACCTTGTTGTTTATGTATTCTACGTATAGAGTTTGCATCTGCCCACCCCAATTTCCCACTCCATCCCTCCCCCACTCTCCCTCCCCCTTGGCAACCACAAGTCCCAATCAGCATTGTTTTAATAGGATGGAATAGGTTAGCCTGCACCACAAGTTTAGTGGTTTCTGTCACTTTAGTTTTGTTTCAATAGCTACAATATCTACCCATGGGACGCAATTCTTAATGCTGTGGTCATTAGAGGTTTCACAGCATCTATGTGTTTAACTAATTGTAAACAGCTTATCTTGCTTATATCTTTTTTTAAAAAACACGAAAATGCGTAGTTTAATGAAAATATGTTCCAGAAAAAAATTATACCTGGAAAGTGTTGGTTCAATACATATGCATCTTGTTTTTAAGCCAATGCGGGAAAGGTAGATACAGTTCAGTTTCCTAACAACAATAAAAGGCTGATGGACACACTCAACATCTCATGGCCTGTTGCCTTAATTTAGACAGAATCCAGGCCAGGGAAGACGTAGGAAGATGATGAAAGGATAGAGATGTAATTGAGGGCAGATTGGTCATAAGTGGAGTTTGGAGAGTTAGCATGTAAGGGGGATCCTTGCTTCATTTTTATTTATTTATTTATTTATTTATTTAACATCTTTATTGGAGCATAATTGCTTTACAATGGTGTGTTAGTTTCTGCTTTATAACAAAGTGAATCAGCTATACATATACATATATCCCCATATCTCCACCCTCTTGCGTCTCCCTCCCACCCTCCCTATCCCACCCCTCTAGGTGGTCACAAAGCACTGAGCTGATATCCCTCTGCTACGCGGCTGCTTCCCACTACCTATCTATTTTACATTTGGTAGTGTGTATATGTCCTTGCGACTCTCTCACTTCATCCCAGCTTACCCTTCCCCCTCCCCATGTCCTTAAGTCCATTCTCTACATCTGCGTCTTTATTCCTGTCCTGCCCTTAAGTTCTTCAGAACCATTTTTTTTTTTAGATTCCATATATATGTGTTAGCATAGGGTATTTGTTTTTCTCTTTCTAACTTACTTCACTCTGTATGACAGACTCTAGGTGCATCCACCTCACTACAAATAACACAATTTCGTTTTTTTTATGG
This sequence comes from Delphinus delphis, assembly GCF_949987515.2. Taxonomy (NCBI): domain Eukaryota; kingdom Metazoa; phylum Chordata; class Mammalia; order Artiodactyla; family Delphinidae; genus Delphinus; species Delphinus delphis. The sequence continues at coordinate 7,442,567 of NC_082687.1, read as the reverse complement.
CTGAGTAATATTCCATTGTATATATGTGCCACATCTTCTTTATCCATTCATCTGTTGATGGACACTTAGGTTGCTTCCATGTCCTGGCTATTGTAAAGAGAGCTGCAATGAACATTGTGGTACATGACTCTTTTTGAATTATGGCTTTCTCAGGGTATATGCCCAGTAGTGGGATTGCTGGGTCATATGGTAGTTCTATTTTTAGTTTTTTATGGAACCTCCATACTGTTCTCCATAGTGGCTGTATCAATTTACATTCCCACCAACAGTTCTCGCTTATATTTTAAGGATAACTTTATTACAGGATTTGAGGGAAAAAATTCAGAATAGAGAAATTATGAGCTCCTAAAACTTTTTTTTCAAGAGATGGCGATTGTGATGTGTGTGTGCATGTGTTCAAATCCTGGAAATACTAAAATAGCTGTCGAAAGAGGAAAGGAAACTTGAGATTAAAAAAAAAATTATTGTTTTACTATGGAAAGTGGTAGGGAAAGGAAATAGGAGTTTGGAAAAGTCTCTTTCCATACAAGCAGAAGTTTCTATCTGTGTACTTGAGAAGGAAGTAATAACCGCAGACGAAAGAACATGGTATGAAAGCAAACAGTGTGACACTTGTAGGGCACAAAGACCGAGTTCTTTCTACTCAAAATAAAATGCTTAAGTTATGCTGTCTGGCAAAGCCCACTGATGTTTGTACTCTGCTTATACCTGGATGTCTTTGTTTCCTGGAGCCCCTAAAAATAAAAGGACATATTCTATGTGGCATTTAGAATTAGTCATCAACTCACCCTGGACTGTTTTCACTAAGAACCTGCTGCCCTTTAGTTTAGGCAGCAATGAGTCATCTTCTCTTCCGGCATTCATGAGCTGATAATCATGAACTTGGAAAACCTTGAAAATTCAAGGTAGCAAGTTTTTTGAAGAATTTTAACAAGAAACTTTAAAATGATGTGTCGATAAGAACTTCTGCACTTTCTGTGAGAAGGAGTATTTTGTGTGTTCTAGTTTCATGACTGTTGGGTGATGTTAGAACATGATTCTCTTAATTGCACTGGTATTTACTGAAGATAGTACTGTAAATGATTTAAAGCCACAGGCTCAAGAGTCAGACTGCCTTGGTGACAATCCAGCACTGTACTTACTGGCTGCATAAACCTGTGCCTTGTTTTCCCACTTGTAAGTAGGGGTAGTAATGAATATAACTCATGAGGATATTGTGAATTCAATGAAATAATACGTACGGAGAGCTTAAAATAGTTCCTGGCATGTAGTAAGCATTTAATAAGTTATTTTAAACACACACATAGAAAGACCAAAAGAGAGACTTTTATGCTAACTCAACATTCATCTAACTGTTTTGCCCAGTTTCAGTTCCAATACATTGGAAATAAACAATGCCAGGGAAGAGGGGGCCATTATTAAAGAGTATCAAAAAAATGACACAGGGCTTCCCTGGTGGCGCAGTGGTTGAGAGTCCGCCTGCCGATGCAGGAGACACGGGTTCGTGCCCCGGTCCGGGAAGATCCCACATGCCGCTTAGTGGCTGGGCCCGTGAGCCATGGCTGCTGGGCCTGTGCGACCGGAGCCTGTGCTCCGCAACGGGAGAGGCCCGACAGTGAGAGGCCCGCCTACCGCAAAAAAAAAAAAAAAAAAAAAAAAAAAAAAAAAAAAATGACACAATGATTCTCAAATTGAGGCACTGGCATTTCATTTAAGAATACTACTATTTTTAAATTAAATATGTTATCAGAGACTTCCCTGGTGGGCCAGTGGTAAAGAATCCTCCTTCCAATGCAAGGGACGCAGGTTCGATCCCTGGTCAGGGAACTAAGATCCCACATGCTGTGGGGCAACTAAGCCCGCGTGTCACAACTACTGAGTTCACGCGCCTCAACTAGAGAGCCTGCGTGCCGTAAACTACAGAGTCCACACACCCTGGAGCCTGCGTGACGCAACTAGAGAAGAGAAAACCTGCATGCCACAAATAGAGAGACGCCTGAGCACCATGATGAAGAGCCCGCGCGCTGCAACGAAAGAGCCCGCGTGCCTCAACAAAGATCCCGTGTGCCGCAGCTAAGACCTGACGCAGCCAAAAATAAATTAAATAAATAAATAAAAATTTAAAAAATGTTATCAGTAATTTTACTTATTACTTTGTTAAAATGTTGTAACCTGAGATTACTTGAAATACCCTAGGATAACCAAATTAGGAATCACTGTTGTATATAAGAAATGTTCACCAATGGAGGGAGGTGAGATTGGGGGAGTGGGATGTTGGGAAGCAGAATTACTTGGAAAACTTTTCAAAGTACAAATATCCATCCTCCCTACTCTTCCTATAGGTAAAGAACCACTCATACAAAAGAGGGTAAACAACTTAATAGTTGAAATGTTGGAAGTATAATGGCAGTGGCCTGAAATTCTCCAACTTTTGGAATTAACTTTTCCCTTAAGTTACAAACTAAGCAATGCAAACCACATTCTGCATATGATGGGAAAAACAGAGGCTTCTCCGATGTTCCTATGATTTGTTGTAAAGGGAACTTGTGCTCTCCTAGATGCCTGTCACCACAAATTCCTGCTTCTGCGGAATTCTGAATCCCCACTCACTGTCTCCCTTTCTGTGTTCTCACCCCACTGTAGCCGTCCTGTACTTGCCTTCTCCTCATTCACCCCAAACACTACTGATACAAATCACCCCACATCTGGCTCTCCCTCTCCTTTACTTCATTTTGCCCTAGCATTTATCATCAGCTGAAAAATTATATAGTGACTTCATGAGGACAGACATTTGGCCTACTTGGTTTGCTGCTATATCCCTAGTGCCATACCCCATGCAGTAGGAACTCAATGAATGTGTGTGTAATAACTGAGTCATGGATGAAGACGTTTATTATTATCATTTATTTTATCTGTGTAGCAGAACTTTACTGTGGACTTCGGTTAATGGAGGTTACTTACACCAGAGCTCAGAACAGGAAACAACTTAAAATGGACCCCTTAACATCTCTGTTTTCCAAGCTCCTGGACCATCCCCCCAGGGAATTTCTCACAAGCCTTTCTCTTCAGGCCATGTTTATGACTTTCTTGGGGCTTCTTTCCCCTTCTCTTTCAGACACCACTTTGTCTCTCCTCCTGTCCCAGGTGCAGGGCTCTTCTTTCTCTCAATACTGATACAACCAGGAACATTTCTGCACAATAGAAGTCCAATTGTTGTGTTTCCAACAGTAGGTGCCTAAAACTTGATTAATCATAATCCTTGGTCCATGACACAGTGTAACCTTGGTCTAGGCATGGCCTTTATTTATACTTTCATATTTTCTTGTTAAACAATAAATACCTGTATATGTACTACCCGGCATGGAAATGAGAACATTCGTCATTTCTAACGTATACCTAAGTTCTCCTCCCTCTCTTGCACCCCGTCTCTCTCCACTGGAAGTCACTATCCAGCCACTTCTATTATTCCCTTAGTCTTTTAGAATGATAGTTTTAATACAATATAAATATTTCTTTAAGGTACATTGGGTAGTTTTAGTCATTTGTAACTTTTTTTAAAAAAATGAGGGGGTATATGGTTATATCTAATGTTGAGGGCTTACTTTTTACTCAAATTATATTTCTAGGTTACATTTACCTTCATTTTTCTTTGTAGTAAAATATTTCATTGTCTGAATATACCACCATTTATCAGTTCTCCTATTACTGGGTGTGTGGATTTTCCCTAAGTTTTTGCTGTTTCAAACAGGAATGCTTCCATGAACGCTCTTGTGTATGTCTCCTAATGTATGTGGAAGAATTTCTTTTGAGTATATATCCAAGAGTAAAATTCTTCATCATAGAGTATATGAATCTCTACCTTTAAAAGATAATGCCAAATTATTTTCCAAAGTAGTTGAACAATTTATACTCCCACCAGCAAAGTATAAGCTAGTCTATTAATCCACATTCTCTCCAATATTTGATATTAGACATATTCAATTTACTAATGGATTGGGTTTAAAATTGTATCTCACTGTGTTCTTCTTATTAGGTTGTAAATGCGCCTTACATATTCTTTTTTTTTTTTTTTTTTTTTCTGCTATACGCGGGCCTCTCACTGTTGTGGCCTCTTCCGTTGCGGAGCACAGGCTCCGGACGCGCAGGCTCAGCGGCCATGGCTCACGGGCCCAGCCGCTCCGCGTCATGTGGGATCTTCCCGGACCGGGGCACGAACCGGTGTCCCCTGCATCGGCAGGCGGACTCTCAACCACTGCGCCACCAGGGAAGCCCTACATATTCTTACTATCAATTCTTTGTGAAGGTGTTGCAAATATTTTGCCTCCATTTAGTTTTTTCACTTTCTTAAAGATATCTTTCAATATACAGAACATTTTAGTTTCATATGTCGAATTTATTTTATGAGCGAGATCTGCTATCATAAATGTTCAAGGGGTAGCCTTGAAAGATAATGATAAGGGAAGTGCTTCAGGCCGTGTACCTGACCATCCACTTCGAGTGAAGAAAGAAGCAACCCAAGGTTAGAATATACACGGACTCACGGTCAGTGGCAAATGCTTGGTCCGCTGGTTAGGGACTATGCTAATTTCCTAGAGCTGCCATACAAACTGCCACAAATTGGGTGGCCTTTTAAAAACAGTCCTTCATAGCTCAAGGTGGCCAGAAGCCTGAAATCAAGGTATCAGGAGGGCTGGTTCTTTTGGAGGTTCTGCAGAAGAAACCATCCCAAGCCTCTCTCCTAGCTTCCGGTGACTGCCGGCAATGCTTAGCATTCTTTGGCTTTAGACTTATCCCTTCAATCCCTCCCTGTATCGTGACCTCGCCGCCTTCTCCTTGTATCTCTCAGTGTCCTCGCCTTACAAGAGAACAGTCACTGGACTTAGGGCCCACCTTGATGTCATCTCAAGATTTTTAACCAGTTACATCTACAAACATACTATTTCCAAATAAGGTCACATTCGGAGGCTCTAGGCAGACACGAATGTCCAAGAGAAACTGTGAAACCCACTACGAGGCCTAAAAGGAGAAAGACTAGACGATCAGGAAGAAGAAAGGCCAGGAAGCAGGCATATCACTGGACATGCGAGAACAACCATGAATTATGAAGAGCTTTACAACTCACAACACCCACCCAAGAGCACCAACAAGGAAGGGGCTCTGAACAGCCAGGTAGACAAAATGACTGAGCCAGTCCCTGGCCAGCTGTGACATCAGTCATTCCTCGGCACCACCATCCACGGGCAGCACAATGGGCAAGCGAGTGAAGTAGCTTTGTGTCAGGGAGGAAGGCGATGCATGCGACCGGCATATAGTCCCATTCGCTAAGGTGATTTAGCTATTGCCCCTGGCAAATGCGCAACCCGCACGCAGGAGAGACCATCGCTGAGGCTCCATATCCCATCTCGTTTACCTCACGCAATAATAAATTGTGGAAATTGCTGGAAATCATTCGGAGTAGCTCTAACTTATTACTTTTAATAGCCACATAGTACTCTAGGGCATCCCAAGGTTTTTCCTGCTATGGCTTACCTTCTCATTGCAGCACCCTATTAAATTCCTCTTGTGGTAGGAAAGTGGGGCAAGTAGCCAAGAGCAATAGATGGTGAGGACACCTGAGAAGAACCTGTCTGAGGAGCGCCTCCTCCATCAAACAACAGACGCTTCCTGTTCTTCTGCTCCAATTTCACATTATATATCTAAATTTAACAGCTCAGAGAAGAGTTGGATTTCTTCAGCTGATAAATTTAATTCTGGGAATTGTATTTTATATATATATATATATATATATATACACACACACACACATTGTTTGTTTGTTTGTTGGTTTTGTTTTTTTTTTTTGCGGTACGCGGGCCTCCCACTGTTGTGGCCTCTCCCGTTGCGGAGCACAGGCTCCGGACGCGCAGGCTCAGTGGCCATGGCTCACGGGCCCAGCCGCTCCGCGGCATGTGGGATCTTCCCGGACCGGGGCACGAACCCGCGTCCACTGCATCGGCAGGCGGACTCTCAACCACTGCACCACCAGAGAAGCCCCGAGTTATATATTTTAAAACCATTTTTTGGCCACAAGTTAATAAAGCCACTGTTCTTTCAAATAAATGATGAAAACAGAGAAACTCTTTGAAAACCTTTCCGTGACACTTGGCCCTAAGACAATATTGCTGAAAAAGTTAGCTGCAAAAACATTCTCAGAGTCACTGTAAGTAGAAGAAGGTCAAAAGTAAGCATACAGATTCTGGCGTGAAAGTTCATGTAGGTCCTTTTGAGGATCACTATATATGCACACATAGCTCTCACTGATAAACATCCGATCGATTTAGGAATGGGACATAGAGATGGTGTAAGAGACACACTGGTCTACCTTCCGGCTGTCCACAGAAAAGCAGCAGCTGCTGCCGGTTGCCCTTACATGGCATTGTTTCCTGTTGTCCCCAAGTGAATTCTGCCAGGACACACTGGGGCAAGTGGTACTTGCCATTTCCTGGAAGACAACCACAGGCCAACTCTACAATTACTCAGAGGCCCCAAGTACCACAGCAGTAATCAGGCATCGGTCACCGGAAGAAAAGACGTATTGGGCTCTGGGTAGATATGTTGGGCATGGAGGGTGAAAGGTCCAAACCGCACCCGGTCGGGTCCTACCAGGAAACCGTTGCCTCCACAGATGCTGTGAGAAACATGTCTACATGAGACAGCTGATGACCACCTCAAACTGCTCTGCTGTCCAGAATATGTGAGTGGGAGCAAAATTTCATGGAAGTGAACAAAGATTTCTGGAATGTTTAGCGATGCAGTTTATATTGGCAACAAACCCTGTGTTAGGTTAAGCTAAGTAGTTTTTCAGCTGCCTTCTCTTGCATAACTGTTTCTCAGACTGAAAAATCACTGCTCTACCAGCTAACAGCTAGTTTTAAATGACTTCGAGGAAGAATCCACCAAAAATTTTATTTCCCTGCAGTGCAACAAGCAGTATATTAGCTATGGTTAACATCAGCATCTGTAATTTCATAACAAACCAATTCTGATACCATGTCTAAAACACTAGGCTATTTGTGACCACTTCCCTTGGAAGTTATAACCCTTCATTACCATAAATAATAATTCAGATTGCCTTCTAAAGCACAGCTACTGGGAATTCCCTGGTGGTCCAGTGGTTAGGACTCTGCTTCTACTGCAGGGGGCACAGGTTCGATCCCCGGTTGGGGAGCCAAAAAAGAAAAAAATTTAAAAAGTAAAGCACACCGACTTTTCTTGATTAAAAACTAAATTATTGTACATGATTGGATTTTTATTGTCTCAAGAAATTTCTGTAACCTTTTAAAAGTGGTTTTTGAACTTTATCCCAGAAACTCTCTCTTCATAAGAAATCTTGCCAGAGGGATAAACAGATAAAAGCAGAACTGCTCTGATGAAAGCATGTTTTCTCCTCCTTGCATTATTTCCCACAAAATAAAATAAATAAATAAATAATAAATTGTCATAGTTGATGAGTTAATGTGATCCTTATTTTTTAAATTTTTATTTTGAAATAATTATAGACCCACAAGAAGTTGCTAAAATAGTACAGAGAGGTCCTGTGAACCCTTCACCCAGCTTCCCCCAAAAGTAACATCTTATATAACCATAGTGCATTATCAAAACCAGGAATACTGTTAACTAGACTTTACACAGACTTTACACAGATTTCACATATACCCACTGTTTTGTATGATTCCATAGATTTTGTTCACATGTATAGATTCCATCACCACAAAACTCCCCTGCGATACCCCTTTGTAGTCACAACCTCCCTCTATCCCCATCCCTCCTGAACCCCTAGCAACCATTGATCTGTTCTCTCCTGACCTGATCGCTATCATTTTGCTGTTTCAAGAATGTGATATACATGGAATCATATAGTATGCACCTTTTGAGGTTGACTTTTTCCTCTTAGCATAATGCCTTGAGATCTGTCCAGGTTGACGTGTGTATCAATAATTCATTCCTTTGTATTTCAGAGTAGTATTCCCCGGGATAGATTTACGTCGGTTTCTTTATCCATTTACCTTTCGAAGGACATTTGGGTGTTTCCAATTAGGACTGTTAAAATTAAAGTTGCTAAAAAATTTGTGTACAGGTTTTTGTGTGAACATAAGTTTTCATTTCTGTAGGATAAATGCCCAAGACTGCAATTGCTAGGTTGTATGGTAAGTTTATGTTTAATTTTCTAAGAAACTGCAAAACTGTTTTCCAGAGTAATTGCCCCCTTTTGCATTTCCACCAGCAATATATGAGATCCAGTTTCTCTACACTCTTGTCAGCATTTAATATTATCAGTATTTTCCACCAGGCTAATTGGTATGTAGTAATCATGTATTTTTAGATCAATATAACCTTTCCTTTCTTTGTACATCCAATTGAAAATTGAGAACTGTTTAAATAATCAAGAATAGTGCTTCCCAGTCACATAGCAGCACAGGGAGATCAGCTCGGAGCTTTGTGACCAGCTAGAAGGGTGGGATAGGGAGGGTGGGAGGGAGGGAGATGCAAGAGGGAAGAGGTATGGGGACATATGTATATGTATAGCTGATTCACTTTGTTATACAGCAGAATCTAACACACCATTATAAAGCAATTATACCCCAATAAAAATGTTAAGAAAAAAAAAAAGAATAGTGCTTCCTAAACATAAAATTAGCATAAAAATACATGTAATGATATGAAACCAAGGATAGCTATTTCAGACCAAATCTCAATGGATGGCTTTTACTGAGATCAATGATCTGGTCCCAGCTCTAAAAATTTAGAAACTTTATATTTTTCATTGACCTAAATAGGCATTGAGCCATGCCAAATAATCTGCTAAAAGACTTATCAGCAGGCTAGAATATCAGGAATAACAAAATCAGGCGAACTTTGCCCATTTCCTCTGGCATGGTGGGTCTACATAAGATCCCAAAACTCAGAGCAAGAAAGAAAGCACAGGACATGGATATTCCTACAGGCATTTTTATAAAGCTATACTAGCCTGATAGAAGGCTCCCTTCACCTTAGATATTCCCTAGTGAATCGCAATCCCAGTCTATAAGACGAAATCACCCTTTGGCCATGACAATCTAAAGAAAAAGGTCCAATTTTAATCCCCTTTCTACAGCGGGGTCACTTATCTTCTTTTGGATTTAACACTGCAACATAAACCTGTTTCTTTCCATTTCCATTAACATGCTGATTCCGAAGTGTACTGACTAATTTTCATTTATTATATTTCAAAATGCTGACTTCCTAAGGATGCTTGGACTCGCTCTCATGGCGGAGTAAATACCTCTAAGCCGTAAGGTAATTCTAAACTTGTAAATAATCAATTGCAACTTTAGCATGTAATTTTTTAAAGACTGTTTTATATATATAAGCAGTACATGCTCACAGTAAATAATTCAATGCAAATCTTGAGTTTGTCGTTTCCTGATGTGATTGTATTGACCTTCTGTTGGCATTTTAATATAGTTATCTTTTATCCTAAATTTCAGTGTCTATTATACTTTGGTGTCTACATCACCCCATCCATGGACTGATGATGTTAAAACCCTAACTATAGGTTATGTGGATAATCACATTGGTACTTGTTCAAATTCTAACCATACAAAATAGTATCTAAACACAAACCCCAAAGAGCTCTGGTAATTGATAATATTCCAGATATAACTGCAAGTTACTTCTGATCACTAGAGCAAGGCCTTCATCATGGCACAAAGTATGAGAAAAAGACTTGGAAAATGTTTTAAAGCACAAAATATAATGTAATCTTTTAAATTGATCTACCTCAAAGGCTGATGTATTTCCTTTCTAAAAATGTCTTCATTACATTCAAACTGATTTAAATTGTCTTCCTTTATGATTGTGGTTGAATACAGTGCCATTTTTATTGAGCTAATTTGGCTGTATTTGTTATAGGCTAAGAGATCCCAAAGTCTAGTAGCTAATGCAAGATAGAGGTTTATTGTTGTTTCACATGTAAAAGTCCAGAGATGGCCCAAGGTTTATAGGGCATCTCCGTCATCCTCATTATGAACCTTCCATCTCTGGGTCTAAAGTGGCTGCTTCGGAACCCTCCATCATGACTACATCCCAGTTAGTAAGAAGAAAGAAAGGAAAAGAAGTGTGCATTACCCATTTCTTTTACTGGTGTGACCTAGAACTGGAACACATCACTTCCGTTGTCATTCTATTGTCAAGAATTTAGTCATAAGGGCACAGCTAGCTACAAGTGGATCTGGGAAATAAAGTCTCCAGCTGAAAAGCAGAGTGCCCAGCTATGACCCGGGAGTTTTAATATTAAAGAAAGAGGGACAGAATAGATATTGGTAGACAACTCATGATCTCTTCTGCAATTCCTCAGTTATAACCAGCTCCCCAACCCTTTCATTATTTTCAGTACGTCACCAAGTCCAAGTACAAATGAAACGAACTGGAAAACTGGAACTTTTGCCCTCAAAGATGCTATTCAAATTACAACCCAAGTAATTTCAATACTGCTTCTATAGTCAAGAATCGGAAGTATATCCTCTTCCTCTAATATCTTGATAACACTCACTCATTTCTATTGATAAGTGATTGCACTTCAGTGATAAGAAAGGAATATGGATAGGAAGGTGAAGGAAATTGCTTTTAAAAACTGTAAACAGGGCTTCCCTGGTGGCGCAGTGGTTGAGAGTCCGCCTGCCGATGCAGGGGACGCGGGTTCGTGCCCCGGTCCGGGAAGATCCCACATGCCGCGGAGCGGCTGGGCCCGTGAGCCATGGCCACTGAGCCTGCGCGTCCGGAGCCTGTGCTCCGCAACGGGAGAGGCCACAAGAGTGAAAAAAAAAAAAAAAACTGTAAACAGAAGTCTGCTTAAGAGTAAAGCTTATGGGTTTTTTTCCCCAAACTTCTCACATTGTCTAGTAATATAGTAGTAGCAGCAGAAGCAATGGTGGCAGTAGTAGTAGTAGTAGTAATTGTAGTGTTAAATGAGAGTAATAGACGATGCCTTTATTGCACGCTTGTTATATGTCAGGTCTTCCCTAAGTTACTTGCTTATACCATTTTGTTGGATCCTCATAAGAGTCCTTTGCAGTAAGTAATTTGCCTCTTGAAAATGAAGCTGAAACAAAATAAGGTGAAGCATCTTGTCCCAAGTTGCACAGCAAGTAAGTCATAAAGCCAGAATTTTAATATAGGAAGCCTGGTTGCCTATATTATAGGTCCCTAAGAGATACCCTTTATTAAGGCACCATGCTAGATACTTGACGTGTTTATTAGCTCATTTTATCCTCATATAATCTCTTGGTACTATCCACAGATGGGAAAACTGAAGATGAAAAAGATGAATAACTTTCCTTAAGTCATACGGCTCTTAAATAATGAAGCAAAGGTTTAAACCCAGGCAGTCTGATTCCTATCCTCCAAGTTAATCCAGAGCTCAGGCTCAGAGCTGTGCTCCCTATCAACACCCCCATCCTGGAGAAGAATGCACAAACTAATATGACCTTATCATCTTCTAATAACATTTCCATTCTGCTTCCTAATTCAGTCAGAACAAACTGGGATGTCAAGTGCAAACAGCTTCCCAAGGGTGAACAGGTGGGTTTGTAACACTAGATTTGTTTTGTCTGATGAGTCATCTTTGTCTTGTGTCTGGTAAAGATGAAGTCGTTTTGTCTCACTGTGGCCCTGAGAGGTATTTAAGGTTATATCCAGAGATATCTTGAGTTTGTCATATTTGTCTGATGATAAAAATAGAACCAGATGGCATGCTGCATGTATGAATAGGAGGGTTGAGTGCAGAGAGGTGGAAGATACGAGAGATCAAGTGTGTGGTGCGTAGGGTCTCAGCCACACCATTGCAATGTTTTCCCTTTTCTCTCCTCTCCCTGTCACACACACATTCCTAAAATCCACTGGAAACAGTTGCCTATCAGCGTCTATATCCAAGCATTTTCCTGCACCTCAGATGCCCATCAGCAAGGTCAACCCTAGGAACATTTATGAAGTGCAATACATATCACTGCTTCCCCCCATCTCTGTTTTCCTTCTGTACTTGTTTTGTGGTGTCTTCAAGCTGCTCTCTTGACAATCACAAATCCCTCATGAGGGCTCCTGTCCTAACTACAACTGTCCCTGCTGTGTTTAACCAATTCATTCTTTTATTAGTCAAATATATAAGGAGTGGCTACTGTGAGCTGGGGACTGTTCTTGGCTCTTGAGATACATTACTGAGCAAAACAGACAAAAATCTCTGCCCTTGAGAAGTTTACATTCCAGCAGAGGCAGACAGAATATAAACACGTTGCATCATAAATGAGTAAATTACTTAGTTTGTTAGAAGATCATTACTATTGTGTAAAAGTGGACAGAAGTTGAGCAGGGGAGAAGGAGAAAAGGGTCAAGAGAGCTGCAGGGTGAAAGCAGAGGTGTGGTTTGCAATATTAAATAGAGCAGTCAGAAGAGGTCTCATGGAAGAGAAGTTGCAGCAAGGATTGGAGGTTGTGAGAGAATGAGCCAGGTGGATAAAGTAGAAAAGAACATAAGAAAGAACAAGTTCAAAGGCCCCGGGCCAGAGTGATCTGAAGGGTTTGAGGTGCAGCAAGGAGGCCAGTGTTCCAGGGCAGGGTGAGTGGGTGAGGGGAGAGCAGTGGGGCGTGAGGTCAGCGAGACCAGGCTCATCGTAGCCTCTGGACTTTGCAGACCAATGTCAGGACTTTAGATATGAAATGGGAAGTAAATTACATTTTCTCTTGAATTTAATTGATCTAGACAGACTATTTCTCCTTTTTTAAGAAAACATGTAAAAACCTAAGAAATTACATAGTGGGAGGACCAACGACCTCCCCAGCTCAGTCTTCTACATCTCAAGTGTTTCCAGCTTGCTGAGTGGAAGAGCCTTGTGTTAGATCCTAATCACTAAACTCCCCTTAAAAATCTGTGACAACTTAAGTAGAAATGCATATAAGCTCACCTTAAAATATATTATTTTAATTTGCATAACTCTGTGAGAAGATGTTCTGTATGTTGAAGCTGGAAGGTTCCAACCCTTCAAGCTTACCAACTGGGTTCTACATTTGGGTAGCAGTCACTATTACCATGCCCGCCCTATGTCCCCGTGAATCCAAGACCTCTATAAAATTAAAAAACAAGCAAACATAGTTTCTTCAAACAGCAATTTGACGATTTCGGTGTCTTAGACATGAGGAGCCTAGTTTAAAGCCACAAAGTTCTCTTTTCAGCCCCAGGTTAATATTTAGGTGAAGTGATTCTTTTCTTCGGGTTTCATTTTTTAAGCTGATTGCTGTTTATCCGTTACTTAAATAAGAAGGACGAGATGGAGTAAAATTAATAAACATCCAAGGGGAAATATTCATGTTAAGACAAAGAACAGTTTATTCATCTAAATTTGTCTTATAAGGACACTATATTTGTTCAGGAAAAAGTGCCAAGAAGCTTCTTGGGTGAAGGGTGAGACCCCAAGGGAATGTTTGAGTAACAAAAGATAGTTGATGAAATAAGCAGAGAATTAAGGGAGAAGGGATGAGAGGTTGGAACAAAGCTATCCTTCAGGAAGAGAAAGGAGCCAGGGAAGCCAGGGAAAAGGACAGAGAGGGAGGAGACGCTGTGGAACAGGACAGCCACGGAGAGACTGAGAAGAGCAAACAAGACAGCTGGTGGATTTTTCATATGGATTTCTGCACTGTGTGTCTGTGACCTTCTCTCTGTGACCCCACAGAGGGACAGCTGACATAGAGGTTTTAAGCCCCCTTAAATTATTTAAACTTTAAAAAAGCAGGCCTGAAGCAATACAGCCACAAAATCTGGAGACATATAATTCTCTCTTAATAAATACTAATAATTCTCGCATTTAGGGATTTTTAGTGCTTGAATGGTTTACGGTGCTTTATGGTCATTATGTCCTCCCGGTGAAGGAGGAAATGGGTACCTGTTATTAACCCTAGGTTGCATATGATGACATCACCAAGGCAACAAGAAAGCAAATGGCTTGGAAGAGAAAGAGGAAATTGCTAACTATATTATCAGTAAGGGTTTCTCGACCTCAGTACTACTAGCATTTTGGACAGGAAAATTCTTTGTTGGGATGCTGAGGGGTAGGGGATCCCATCCCGGGCATTATAGAAGCTTAGCAGCATCCCTGGCTGTTGCTAAGTAGCACTAAGATGCCAGTAGCGCCTTCCTAGTCATGACAATCAAAAATGTCTCCAGGGGCTTCCCTGGTGGCGCAGTGGTTGAGAGTCCGCCTGCCGATGCAGGGGACACGGGTTCGTGCCCCGGTCTGGGAAGATCCCACATGCCGCAGAGCGGCTGGGCCCGTGAGCCATGGCCGCGGAGCCTGCGCGTCCGGAGCCTGTGCTCCGCAATGGGAGAGGCCACAACAGTGAGAGGCCCACATAACGCAAAAAAAAAAAAAAAAAAAAAAGCAGAAATAAAAACTAAATTTCAAACTTCTGATTAGATGGGATCCTAACGCCTTTGCAGTGACTATGTGGAGATTTTGCATAGGAAAGAGACTATTTTATATAAATTGGTGTTTGTTGATGTGATGAAGAAATGTAAACCCATTTGGAAAAAGTGTATCAATTGCTGAAGGAACTGAAAGTCTGAATCTTTTATTCCCTTGGTCAAAATGTGAGCTTATCCCTTCCCCTCTTCCTTTTAGTGAAATAAAGACATAATTTGAAAATGCACCTACCCATTTGGCTCAATGGTTAAGTCTTGTCTGGCTGTAGTGTAAAAATAGACATTCCTCTGTCTGAACATGAAAATAGTACTTCCCCGACAAAAGCCAACATCTTAGAGCTGCAGAAGATGTTTACTTTTATATAAAAGCCTTTTCCTCTGGTGTTTATCTTGGGATAGTGTAGGTGTTCTAGCAGAGGTAAGCAGGTATATAAGGCTCAGAGACAAACCTACAGGCGCATGCTTCCTGCAGCAGGTGAGAAAGTTTGGTCACAATTTTCTACATGCTAGGTTCAGAATATATGCTGGTATAATGGATATCCTCCCCTTTCAAAAAGTTGTAGATGTATTAAAATAATAATCATGATCATAACTAACTGTCTAATCTTTGTGGAACACTTTATATTCATTCATTCAACAAACAGTTATTGAAGACTTGCCATGCACATTTCAGGCCACACTGTTTCTCACTCTGCCATTGTAGGGTAAAATCAAGCATAGTCAAGACATTAAAAGACGAATCTGGTGTGTTCCAATAAAACTTTATGGACAAAAACAGGGGGTCATAGTTTGTCGACCCCTGAAATAGGGTAAAAGGAATCGGAGTTCAAGGGAGCCATCAATTTTAAACAGGATGATCAAGGTGAGCCTCACTGAGAAGGTAACATTCAATGAAAAACTAGAAGGAGGTAAAAGAGTCAGACATCTGATCATATAGAGGAAGGGCATTCCAGGCAGAGGGAGCAGTCAGTGCCAAAGTCCTGTGGCAGCAATGTGTCTGCTGTGTTTAGAGGCTTGGGAAGGAGCTCAGTCCGGTTAAGACAGAATGAGTGAGTTACTCTCAGCTTGTATCTCCAATTCTTTTTTCCTCTTTCTTCCCTGGTTCCCCCCTCTGTTAAATGAAACGTGTTTTACTACAATAAGTAAGGGCTCAGGAACAGGTCTTTCCTGACCTAGGAAAGGTAAGTGGCTTTTATACATGCTTTGTTTTCTTCCCATTAAGGCCTTATTTCAACTCAATCCTGAGAACAGGGGCGAGAGAAGAAGACAAGAACACCAAACCACAGAGGTTTCCTCTAGGAATGTTTTACCAATGCATTCTAATCCTCAGCACGGCTGTCATAATGAAGGATTATCATCAAAAAGGAATTATAAAATACTGCCTTCTTATTCACTTGGCCTGTTTATTCCTGTGTGTCTGTAACAGGCCACTGATGGTAATAATTTACAGAACCAGAAGACAGGGCTATTATTTCTAAATTGCATGTAAACCTGTCTTCTAGGAAGAACTCTCTAATTCTTGATCCTGATGTGCTGCAAAGGAGGAATCACGTGAGCCTCCAAATGCCATCAGAGCAAAGCCAGTCTGTGTTCTCAAGTCCACGGGCTCACCCAGAGTGGACCTGCGCACCTGTGTCTGTGAGTGAGACCCCACGTGCATGAGCAAGGCTTGGTGGAGGTGATACACGTGTGAAATCATTTTTCACGTAATGTCTGATGGAGGCAGATTGTAATGCAGTGCAAGTATTGGAATAATAACTTTTAATCTATTCCCCATCTTGTTCCACAAAAACATGTTTACTTTGAAAGAATAACGTAGACAAGAGATAGAGGGTGAAACAAAAGCCTGGGTAAGGCTGCCCAAACCTCAGTGTCCTCTCAAGACTTGTCCCATCCCTTCCCCACCTGTACCTATGCTTCAGCTCTCCTGGAATTCCTCTTCCAGTTGCCAGAATGTACGGTGCTGCCCCCTTCTGGTCAGGAATGCCAGTGACCCATCCCTGCTACTCAGGTCACTCTTACCCTTGGGTCCAAAGGGCACTTTTTCAAATTAAGTCCAGTCCCCCTCTTATGTGTCTCCTGCTATGAAGCTTCCTTTCCTTCATAGCACTTTTCAGTTTGCAGTTTACACATTCACCTGAGTAATTAATGAATATCTGTATCGTCCACTAAACTGGAGGCTTCATGAGGACAGAAATCCTCTACTCGTGCTCCCCAACGCAGCCAGCAGTGCCTGGCCTAGAATGGGCACTTCATAAATATTTGTTGAATAAAAGAAGCCTCCCAGCCGTCAAAGGAAAGAGAGAAGCGTGCTGCTTTAAAACATTTACAAAGTTAATGAGGAAGAGCAAACAGGTTTCCCAAGCAAAGCACAGCTTTTTCTGTGTTCTGAGTTTTGAGCACATTTTCTCCCGTAGGTTCTCATAAACAGAACATTGTGTGAATTTGTAGATAATATCTTTATGTTGATATAATAATTCATTTTAAAGAGCTGTCTCTTAAAGCATCCCTCGGTACAGGCCTGTGACAACATGCCAAATCCCAATTTAATGTAAATAATTCTTAAAGGGGAAGAACAAGGTGACCCATGAGTACAGTTTCCTCAGGGTTCTGGTTTAATGCAAAGGTAAAATCACGTTAGTAGGGGCTTCCCTGGTGGCGCAGTGGTTGAGAGTCTGCCTGCCGATGCAGGGGACACGGGTTCGTGCCCCGGTCCGGGAAGATCCCACATGCCGCGGAGCGGCTGGGCCCGTGAGCCATGGCCGCTGAGCCTGCGCGTCCGGAGCCTGTGCTCCGCAATGGGAGAGGCCACAGCAGTGAGAGGCCCGCGTACAGAAAAAAAAAAAAAAAAAAAAATCACGTTAGTGACATTGAGGGAGAGGGATGGCCTGTCCTTCAGGCCCTCCTCCCTTAAATATTTCTTCCAATTAGGATTAAGGTATGATCGGACAGCTGAGAGTTCAAGGTTATATTCTATGTGAACATATGGAGGGCAAACCCACACTCATTCTTCGGCAATCATCTGGAAGGAGTATGATTATTCAGTTGATTGTTGTTCAGAATGGAGCATGAGTTCAGCCGGAGAATGATTCATCAGTTCCATTCATTTGTGAAAGATGACCATGGTTCATACTCCCCTCTTGTGGCCACTTTCCAGTTTACTGGCTTTCAAGTATACTACAGGAGCTCAGTAAGGCAAGTGAGAAATCAAATTCCTTTAGGTAACCTTGGAATCACTGCTTCTTCAGTCATTCTAGAACATCAGACCAATTTTTTTTTTAATTGGCAGGATGTTTAACAGCATCTTAAAACAATGGTCAATAGACTTTGTATTAACTTTTTAGTAATCAGTGTTTTAAAATGTTTTAAAAGCTCAACATTTGGGGTTTCCCTAGTGGCGCAGTGGATCCGCCTGCCAATACAGGGGACACGGGTTCAATCCCTGGTCCAGGAAGATCCCACGTGCTGCGGAGCAACTAAGCCCGTGCACCACAACTACTGAGCCTGCGCTCTACAGCCCGTGAGCCACAACGACTGAGCCTCCTTGCCTAGAGCCTCTGTTCCGCAACAAGAGAAGCCACCGCAATGAGAAGCCCACGCATCGCAATGAAGAATAGCCCCTGCTTGCCACAACTAGAGAAAGCTCGCACACAGCAACAAAGACCCAAAGTAGCCAAAAGTAAACAAAATATTAAAAAAAAAAAAAAGCTCAACATTTGAGCTAAAGCTGGTGGAGAGTTTGCTGCAAATACATTAGAGGTCTGGTCATTCCTTACACATTACCCTTCCTTAATTATATTTGCCTTACCTCAATTTAGTCCCCCTCAAGTAGCACATCAGTAGATGTGGAATTTGGGAGGAGTGTGGGAAGGAATGATCTTGTGGATGAAGCAATCAATAGAGTTACAAATGCTCATACTACAGATGTTTATTGAGTACTTGCCTCATAGGGAATCAAGGTTATATAAAAAATAATCCCTGCCTTAAAATACTACCAGGTAGGGGAGAAGGGGACCTGTATACATATAACTATATTACATGATAAAAAAGCAATAAATTCCAAGTGAAAATTTAAATTAATATGCTATTCCCCTCTGACACAAGGCAAAGCCAGAGATGGGAAGTGTAGGGGACAGTAATGTGCTGCTTCTTCTGAACCAACACATTCTAGCGCATGACAAATATGGACAGAGCGCTTACTCTGCATCAGGTGTTCTAAGCACTTTATCAAAAATAGGGGCTTCCCTGGTGGCACAGTGGTTGAGGGTCCGCCTGCCGAAGCAGGGGACACGGGTTCGTGCCCCGGTCCGGGAAGATCCCACATGCCGCGGAGCGGCTGGGCCCGTGAGCCATGGCCGCTGAGCCTGCGCGTCCGGAGCCTGTGCTCCGCAACGGGAGAGGCCACAACAGTGAGAGGCCCGCGTACCGCAAAAAAAAAAAAAAAGTATGCTATTCATTTCACACCCATTAGGACGGCTGATGGCAAAAAGAAAACAACAAGTGTTTGCAGTGATGTGGGGAAGCTGGAATCCTTGCGTCCTATTGTTGAGAATGTAAAGTGGTCGAGCAACTGTGGAAAACAGTATGACCATTGCATTTGTCCAAAAAATTAAAATAGAATTACCATATCAGCCAGCAATTCCCCTTCCGAGTATATTACCAAAATAATTGAAAGCAGGGACTCAAGAGAGAGTTGTATACCCGTGTTCATAGCAGCAAAAATAAGCAATAACAAAAGTGTATTGAATAGAAACAACACAAGTGTCCACTGACAGATGCATAGCTAAGCAAAATGTGGAATATACATACAACAGAATATTTTCCAGCATTAAAAAGGAAGGAAATTCTGACATATGCTGTGACACGGATGAACCTTGAGGGCTTTATGCTAAGTGAAATAAGACAGTCACAAAAAGAACACAAACACTGTGCATTTCCACTCCTATGAGGTACTTAGAGTAGTCAAAATTGTACAGACAGAAGCAGAATGGTAGTTCCAGGACTTTGAGGGATGAGGGGGAATGGGGGGTTACTGTTGAATGGGTATAGATTTTAATTTTACATGGTGAAGAGTGATGGAGATGGATGGTGGCAACAGTTGCACAGCATGATGAATGTATTTAATATCACTGGACACTTGAACATGGTTAAGATGGTAAATTTTACCTTATGTGTATTTTACCACAATTAAAAATTCTTTTAAAAAATATGCTATTGGGACTTCCCTGGTGGTCCATGGGTAAAGAATCTGCCTTTCAATGCAGGGGACACGGGTTCAATCCCTGGTCGGGGAAATAAGATCCTGCATGTTGCGGGGCAACTAAACCCACGCGCCACAACTACTGAGCTCTTGCACCTCAACGAGAGAGCCCACATGCCACAAACTACGGAGCCCGCACGCTCTGGAGCCCGCACACCACAACTAGAGAGAAGCCAGCACACCGCAACTAGAGAAAAACCCGAGCAGACAGTGCGCCGTAACAAAAAGATCCCGCGTGCCTCAACAAAGATCCCGTGTGCCGCAACTAAGACCCAATGCAGCCAAAAAAATAATAATAAGGAAAATAAATAAATTAAATACATAAATATATTTTAAAAATATGCTATTGAAGTTCAGAGAAAGAATAACTTCTTATCAGAGGTAGCAGAGAAGGCTTCTTGGAAAGGAAGAACCTATTTGGGCCTTGAAAGATTGGTAGGATTTAAGCATGAAGGTTTCAGGTAGAGGAAGCCACCTACGCAAAAGGATAGAGGCAGAAAATTACAGAGCAAGGAACAGAGATGACATTCAGTGAAGTGAATGGAAGATAGTACATACTGTGGCAGACGGCTTTCCATGCCTGGCTCATGTGTTTAGAAGAGACTTGGATGGCAGTGAGAGGCTATTGAAAGCTTCTAAGCGGGACAGTGACATGATGTGAGTTACACTTTGAAAGGATGAATTTTCTTTTTAATATGGTTCAAGGTGGATTGAATTGAGGAGGGAAGAAGTATTGAATACCTGGAACCAAGGTCAAAAATTACTGTTTAGTGGCTCAGTCCAGCTCATAGACCTGTTTTATCTGGCCTAAGGAGTGTTGGTCAACATTTAAAGATCAAATAAAGTTTCAGATTTCTGGCTTCTCTTTAAAAGAACAACATGGTCTGGCAACACGGGACGGTCATTTCCCCATGGCAATAAGGATGCAAGAGTGCAGCAGCAGCTGCCCCCTTTAGATGGACCATACTTTCCAGTTCCCAAGTCCCAAGTTCTCCCTCTTATCTTCCTGACACAAGGCCATGTCAGCTGCCAGTCATTGTTAATTCATGTGACCTCCCTGGCCCTTGGGGCAATCACATTTGCGAATGTGAGTCCAGAGGGAGAAGAGAGTCAGCTGTGAGGTGACCAGGACATTCCATCAGGAATGTGATCATAGGAATGAAGAAGAGAATATGTGCTAGAGATACTTGTCCTGCTGTTTTTGCTGAATCTCAACTAACTATTAACATACAACCTGAGAACAGCTAACAAAATGGAAAAAATTTATAATTATACTACTGGGCATATACCCTGAGAAAACCAAAATTCAAAAAGAGTCATGTACCAAAATGTTCATTGCAGCTCTATTTACAATAGCCCGGAGATGGAAACAACCTAAGTGCCCGTCATCGGATGAATGGATAAAGAAGATGTGGCACATATATACAATGGAATATTACTTAGCCATAAAAAGAAACGAAATTGAGCTATTTGTAATGAGGTGGATAGACCTAGAGTCTGTCATACAGAGTGAAGTAAGTCAGAAAGAAAAAGACAAATACCGTATGCTAACACATATATATGGAATTTAAGAAAAAAATGTCATGAAGAACCTAGGGGTAAAGCAGGAATAAAGACGCAGACCTCTTAGAGAACAGACTTGAGGTTATGGGGAGGGGGAAGGGTGAGCTGTGACAGGGCGAGAGAGAGTCATGGGCATATACACAGTAACAAACGCAGTAAGGTAGATAGCTAGTGGGAAGCAGCCGCATGGCACAGGGATATTGGCTCGGTGCTTTGTGACAGCCTGGAGGGGTGGGATGGGGAGGGTGGGAGGGAGGGAGACGCAACAGGGAAGACATATGGGAACATATGTTTATGTATGACTGATTCACTTTGTTATAAAGCAGAAACTAACACACCATTGTAAAGCAGTTATACCCCAATAAAGATGTTAAAAAAAAATTTAACTACATTTTCTCAGAAAATAACTATAGTATTTTCAGAAAGTGTTTCTGCCTTGTTCCTTTACAAGAGTTTTTAGAGTAATGAATGCTGTCCAACAGGAAAACATAAATGACTCAGTTTCTCCAACCATGAATTATAATAGTCAATTGATTACACCACAGTAAATTGTATCGTTTTAAGCATGAGGTATGCTGAAGTCAATTGGTGAGGCTCTTTAGTCAAGGGGGCAAAACTAATTCTTGGGAGAGGCAAAAAATCCTAATATTTTTATATATAAAACACAGCTATACATGGGAACATATGTATATGTATAACTGATTCACTTTGTTATAAAGCAGAAACTAACACACCATTGTAAAGCAATTATACCCCAATAAAGATGTTAAAAAAAAAACACAGCTATAGATATAGTACATAAATGAATATACAGTATATCCATTGTCACAATTTCATGAGTTGGGAGCAGGGAGCGCTCAGGAAAAAAAATTGTTCAAAGGGCCCTTAGGAGAGTGATAATGAAAAGAAAAATTTGAGAAATACTAGATTAGAGAGAACAGGCATTGTTCAAATTATCCTTTGTGTCTCCATTTGAGTTGCCAGCCAGTTAATGGCAGTGAGACTCCAATCAGTCCTCATCAGGCTCTCTTACCACTTGCTAGAGATGGAGCCTCAGTTGTAGGGCTGCCAGCACTCATGTGTACAACCAGCCCATGTGAAACCTCTATAGCAAACCCAATGCTCTTTCACAACTGAAATATTGACAAAAATACAAATGCCCTTGCTCAAAACCAAGAAGAAAACAACCACTGGAACACATTTCCAGAACAGGATTGCATCATTACACAAACAGTTCTTCTTAGTCTAAAGCATCTTGCTCTGGGAACTTAACACTACGGCCAAGAAAACATCAGACAGATTTAGAGGAGGCTGGCTTTTGGCTAGTAACAACGAAATGATCTCACCCGTGAGAAGGCCCCAGTATAAACTTCTTGGTCAACAAGAGACATCCTGCAAGTCAAATGCACAGAAATATGCACTGGACGAGATCCAAACACTGAGCAATTTGATAGATTGGGCTGTGTGCATCTCCCAAGGTGAGGTCAGAATGAGAGCAGCTACATAGCTCACATTGCCATATGTTATCTGCACAGCCAACCCGGATTCCCCCAAACTAAGTGAGGGCTCTGTCTGAGAAAAAAACGACAACATAGGACTCCAGAGATTGATGCGAGCAGCTGCTGTGTTTGCAGAGCTTAACTAAAAGGATGTGTTTCATCCCTCTGCCTGAACGTCTGCCTCACAGGGTTTACTAGCAGTTTGTGTGAAAAGAGGAGGCGTTCTAATTTCTATTACAGAGGCTCCATGACACTATCCAGCAACAGCCAGCTCCCTTATGGGTGGCCTTCACCATCACCATGATCTTTATTATTATTAGAAATTGAGGAAGCGATGATGTTTGCATTGGACAAAGCATTATGCAAACATCATCTCTTCCTCAGAATTACCCAATGAGGTATTATTAGCAACCTCATTTGACAGAAGAGGACTTGAAGACACAGAGAGGTTAAGCAACTTGCTCAAGGTCATTCAGCTAGGAAGCATCAGAGCTGGGACTTGAACTCAGGTCTGTCAGATTCATCACATCTCTACTATACTTCATCCAGGGAGAAGAAGGATTTTGAATATGTACTCCCTCCACTGAGGGCTTGATTGGTGTAAATCATATTGAGAGGTAGTAGAATTTGTTTCTGGTAATATTCAATCATATCAGTGATTAGCAATATCCTATCAGGGCTTTCTGATGTCCTTTGATAATCTGGCATCTGATAGGAAGATGGGCACAAAAGATTGAAGGTTGAAGAAAATGGTAGGCATTGAATTTCAACTCCTGATGTCCTTAAATTTAGAATTTACCAATTCTGAATCAAATCATTGGCTATATGTACCTACAGGGAACTTTTTGGACTGGGACTCAGACATGTGACTTGCATCTTAGTAATGGATTTAATAATCCATGTTCAGAGTCAAATACCATCAGACTAGGTTCTTTTGGAATCTTTCAGTGGTGATTAAGGCTTCTCAGAGGACAAAAAATAAGAGAAAAAATTTCTTTCTATTGTGATGAAGGACTTCAGGAACACAGAAAAAGGAGACAGATGCTTAACTACTAAATGAAAATCTGCTCACACACAGGTACAAAAATATCATCGTGAACTAGGCTGCATTAAAAACAGCTGTAGATTTTAAGCTGAGAATAACCTTAAGCAATTACAGAACAAAAAATTATGTATTAAATGCTCCTGTTTCCTTCCTCAGGCCACCGTAGCTTTACTTCTTTCACTTTCAACTTTACTCTTTAAACTCAGCCCTCCACCTCCAAGTTATACTCAATCATTATTTTCCTGACATCCTCAAAGACTTCTCATGTGTTCCTAGATTTTCAATGATCACATCTCCAATTTTGTAATCTCTTGCCATGGCTCCTCTGGAGTTATCCACTGCTTCGGAAGCTACATGAGGTCAGTCCTGCTCTGAGGTCCACGATTGGACTACCTCTCACCAACCACTGTGCCCTCCTGTTGAGTTCCACTTTGTTTGCCAGACACTACTACCTCTACTGGGCACCACTATTACTGGCTAATGCCACCAACCTCACCAGGCACTCTGCCTCTGCCAAACACTGTCACTGCTGGTCAACATCACTATTGCCATCACCCCCAGGGTCTAAACTGTGCACTGTTGCCTGTGGCTGAGGACCCTGAGATGCCAAAGTACCTCTGTGTGCTCTGCAGTCATCCATACACCAAAGCCTGCTACGCCTTGCATTCCACTGAGTCACATGGGTATGAAAGCAGGGCTGCTTATGCCCTGGTTTTTCAAGAGATTTGATTCAATAGCTTGTTCCCTTTAAGCCTTGTGTCTCCCTCTTTTCAGAGTACTCTTGAGTCCATTGAGGACTGGCTTAGGGTCAAATCTAAGGGAAATCAACGATTCCGCCACTCCACTTGCTATATATCTTTGGCAGCTCATCTTATCTGCCTGGCTTTCTGTTCCCTTAGAATGAGTCTTTCCCAAGAAGTCCTTAGCTCTTCCTAGAGGACCCATCCCACTCATCCTTCAGACATACCCAAATGTATTCAGTTGTGAGTAAAACTGGGTGCCAGCTGAACTCACAGCATAGACGTCAGAATTTAATTGCAAATAGGAATTACATTGTTTTGGAGCTTTGCCACCATCAAAACTGAAGAATAAAAGCCAAACTATCACAGATTGTTTGTTCCTGTCTCACAGAATTTCTCTTACTTAACTGGACTTTAACATTTTCCCACTACCTATTCACCTTAAGATGTTATAAGAACATCTTAAGCCAAAAGAAATGTGACATTGCAAGAAGGCTATAAGGGTACCATTTGCTGCTCTACGAAGTGTCTTATATGTTTTTTATGAAATTCTTTACATTTTGAATTATACCAGTAATCATCTTTTCCTCATTCCTTTGGCCAACCAGAAGTTGAGAGTCAAATCTGCAATCCACCTTGTAGTGGGTTGAATTGTGTCCCTCAAAAAGATATATTCAAGCCTCAGCCCCTGACAGCTGTGAATGAGACCTTATTTGGAAATAAGGTCTTCGCAGATGTAATTAAGTTAAGATGATGTCATACTGGATTAGGATGGGCCTTAGATCCAGTGACTGGTGTCCTTGTAAGAAAATAAAACACACGGAGACTCAGAGGAGACACACAGGGGAAGAAAGCCATGTGAAGATAGAGGTAGAGATTGGAACGGTACAGCTAGAAACCAAGGAATGCCAAAGATGGTTGGAGGCCACCAGAAGCTAGGAAGAGGTAAGGAAGAATTTTTCCCTAAAGCCTCCTTAAAGAGCCTGTGCCTGCTGATTTCAGACGTTTAGCCTCCAGAACTTTAAGAAAATAAATTCCTGGTTTTTTTAAGCCATCCAATTTTTGGTAATTTGTTATGGCAACTGTTGGAAACTAATAGAAGTTTTGGTTCTGAGACCAAAACTATACCAAATTCTATACCAAATTCCTAAAAATGTGGATGTGGCTTTGGAATTGGATGTTGAGCAGTGGTTGGAAGAATTTTGAGGCACATAATAGAAAAAGTCTAGGGACTTCCCTGGCAGTCTGGTGGTTAAGACTTGGCGCTTCCACTAAGGGGGGGATGGGTTCAATCTCTGGTCGGGGAACTAGGATCCTGCGAGCTGTGCGGCCAAAAAAAGAAAAAAGTCTAGATTGCCTTGAAGAGATTGTTGGTAGAAATATGGACATTAAGGGAGATTCTGGTCAGGCCTTAGAAAGAAGTAAGGAGAACTATAGAGAAATCTATCATCTTAGAGAATACATGTATTATCATGAACAAAATGTTGGTAGAAATATAAATGTTAAAGGTGATTCTGGTCAGGTCTCAGGAAGAAATGAACATGATACTGGAGACCAGGGGAAAAGAACAGCCCTTGGTTAAAGGGGCAGGAACTTGGCTGAATTCTCTTCTGCTGTTGGGTTGGAAAGGAGAGCTTGTAAGTGATGAGCTTAGATATTGAGCTAAGGAAATCTCCAAAGTATGGACAGTACACCTGGTTTCCCCTTGCTGCTTATAGTAAAATGTGAGAGGAAAGCTATAAATGGAGGAAGAAACTATCAAGCCAAAAAGGACCAGGACTTGATTTTGAACATAGCCTCCAGATAGCAAAAGACCACAAAGCATTCTCTGGAAAGAAGATCAAGCATGCCTACAGCTAGGCAACCTTTTGCTACAGAGATTAGGCATGTGAATGTGATCTATGGATCCAATCAACTTTCTCAGTAGAAGCCAGGAATCAAGATGAATTTATCCAGGAAAGCTCTGTGGAGGACCCTCTTGTCTGATGGCATGAACCCCCACAGATTTCACAGGAGACCAACAAAATTTTTGAGAATGTTATTGAAGCAGAAATACTTCCACCCTGGGCTGAAAGAGAGAGAGAGAGACAGAATGGAAGGAAGGCTGTTAGACTTCCAAAATTCTACATGGTTATAAACAGGTGTTATCCTTGAAGGAAAAGGAAAAAGGACTCCCATTATGAGGTGAATTGTGTCCCCCCCAAAATTCACATGTTATTCATATGTTAAAGTCCTAACCCCTAGTATCTCAGAATGTGACTGTATTTGGAGACAGGGCCTTTAAAGTAATTAAGGTAAAATAAGGTCATATGGATGGGCCCTAACCCAATATGACTGCTGTCTTTTTAAGAAGAGATTAGGACACAAACACACACAGAGGGGAGATCCTGTGAAGACAAATGGAGAAGACAGTCGTCTGCAAGCCAAGGAGAGAGACCTCAGAAGAAACCAACTCTGCAAACACCTTGATTTCAGACCTTCAGCCTCCAGAACTGTGAGAAAATTGATTCCTGTGCTTAAGCCACCCAATCCGTGGTATTTTATGGTAGCCCTACCGAAGTAATACAGCTCCAAAGGCTGGTGGGACTTCCACAGACCCAAAGGGTCGAACCTCTGTCGGCCAGAAGGAAGAGTACTACACCACAGAGGATTATTCTCATGACTTGAAACATTATAGAACTTACGCTGGTGAGTTTTGAACTTGCTTAGAACAAGTGACCCCTTTATTCCCTCCATTTTCTCCCTTTCAGAATGGAAGTGTCTATCCTATGCCTGTCCTTCCATTGTATTTTGGAAGTAGGTAACTTGCTTTCTAGTTTCATAGGTTCACAGGTGGACAGGACGTTTGCCCCAGGATCGAGCATACCTAGAGTCTCACCTGTGCCTGATTTAGATTATTTAGAGGACAAGATTTGGAACTTTCTGAGTTGATGACAGAGGAGATTTGGGACTTCGAGTTGATGCTGGAACGGGTTAAGACATTTGAAATGGATTAAGAATGTTAGGACGAAGCGAATGTATTTTGCATGTGGGAGAATCATGAATCTGGGGCAAGAGAGGTGGACAGTAGACTGTAGTGAGTTGAATTGTGTCCCCTCAAGAGATACGTTCAAGTCTCAATCCCTGGTACCCGTGAATGTGCCTTGTTTGAAAATAGAGTCTTTGCAGATATAACCAGGTTAAGGTGGGATCATACTGGCTTAGGCAGACCCTAAATTCAATAACTGGTGTCCTTACAAGAAGAGGAGAGGACACAGAGATTCAGAGGAGGCACACAGGGGAAGAAGGCCACGTGAAGATGGATGCAGGGTTTCATATGATGCTGCTGCAAAGCAAGGAATGCCAAGAAATTCTGGGAGCCACCAGAAGCTACGAAGAGGCAGGAGAGGATCTTTGCCTTCCTTGGCAACTTGTGCCTACTTACACCTTGATTTCAGACTTTCGTCCTCCAGAACGTTGAGAAAATAAAGTTCTGTTGTTTTAAGCCACCCAGTCTGTGGTAATTTGTTATGACAGTCCTAGGAAACTACCTCTTATTTTTACCCTACTTCTTCTCTCTTTTGCCCTTATTTTTTTTTATTCTCCACATTTTTTTAACTTTGCTTCT
Source organism: Delphinus delphis (assembly GCF_949987515.2). NCBI lineage: Eukaryota > Metazoa > Chordata > Mammalia > Artiodactyla > Delphinidae > Delphinus > Delphinus delphis. Next base: position 7,414,369 of record NC_082687.1, on the reverse strand, counting down.
GCCCCTTTTATTTTCTTCTCTTCCTTTTCCCTAATACTTTTTTTCCCCCCACAGTCTGTCCTATCCTTCCCTTCCAATTAAAATCTATTTTCTGGTTCTCTTGCCTATGGTTTCTTTTCTCTATAGGAGGACTATACTGCCCCCCGCTGTCGAACTTAGTTGTGGCCACATGACCTGCTGTGGTCAATGAAATGTGGGCAGAAGTGATGTGTATCACATCCAGGCAGAAGCTTTAAGAACTGAGCATAGTTTGCCGTATTTCTTTTTCTTCTGCCAAGGGAACGTGTTTGTCAGCCTGGATCCTGGAGTGAAGATAAGGTAGAGCAGAATTGCAGTAGGCTACAATAAACATGGAGCATGAATGAAAAACAAACCTTTGCTGTAAGCCCCTGATCATTCGGGGCTCTTTGTTATTGTAGCATAATCTATCCTGATAGATGTATTTTATGTTATTTCCTTCCTACTCTTTCTAACCTCCCAGAGGTCCCTCTTACCTAATGAAAAAAAGTCAAACTGCTTAGCCTGACATACAAAATTCACCTAGCCCTAACCAATCTTCCTCCTTTTATTTTTATTTTTTTGCTTTTAAAGTTATAATGAGACAAATGGCAGGTAATCACATTCGCCACATATTTAGCAAAATATTATGCATATTTGCAACTTGTACTTATTAATTACTTCTGTGAGTCAAGCCTCTGCTTAAGACCTAATAGAGGGTTTGACTAAGTCCATAGATGTGCTGGGCTTGGGTGGGGGGTGGGGGGGTGGCTAGAGTAAACTCCTGCAAGAATCCATAGTCAGAAATTGATCCTGTGGGTTGATAACCAAGACAGAGCTGAGAGATCTGAAATGATTCTGTGCTGAGATATGATGGTAGTGCAGGGGAATGGGGAAAATTACATAAAAGGAGGTCAGTAACTAAACCAGGATTGAGAAATGAGTGTGGTTCCCAGAAGTAAAGCCACAGAGAATTAAATGTCAAAGTCTGAAAGATATATGGGGTGTTACAGACTGAACTGTGTCTCTCCAAAATTCATATGTTGACACCCTAACACCCAGTGTAACTAGATCTGGAAATAGAGCCTTTAAAGAGGTAACTAAGGTTGAACAAGGTCATAAGTGTGGGGCACTAATGTGCTTATAAGGTCTAGTGTCCTTATAAGAAGAGAGAGAGACACCAGGAGTACATGAGTGCAGGAAAAAAGGCCGGATGAAGACACAGTGAAAAGACAGCCATCTCCAGCTAAGGAGAAAAGGCTCAGGAGAAACCAACCCAGACAGCACCTTGGTCTTGGACTTCTAGCCTCTGCAGAGCTGGGAGAAAATTAGTTCTGTTATGCAAACCACCCAGTCTGTGGTACTTTGTTATGGTAGCCCTAGAAAACTAACACATGGCGTAAGCAAGGCGAAGGGTCCTACAGGCCAGGTCCTGGCCAAGAGAATTGTCAACACTCTGTTGTCACTGCAGCTTCCCTTCAGCCATACTCACTTCCTAACTTGGGCTCTCCACTATGTGAAATAAAATTCATATTTTACGGCAAGACAAGAAAAATGTAAACATAAAAGTTCTTCTCTGCTCTTTGGCCTCCCCCTCCCCTCACTGTGCATTGTGTATCTGCATTACGCATCAATCAGACCTCCCCATCGGCAGGAACACCTGCTCAACCATTAAGAGCAGCATTCTCCTAGCACCAACAAGACAACCCCTTAAAAAAATCATAAAGCTTTTTGATCTTGTACAGGGTCACATGACCTACCACAATGACCCTTAGATCTGGATCATGTAAACTGTCAATAATACATCATTTCTGACAAAGTGTTCAACTCCAAAATTTACAAGCAGCTCATGCAGTTCAACATCAAAAAAACAAACAACCCAATCCAAAAATGGGCAGAACACCTAAATAGACATTTCTCCAAAGAAGATGTACAGATTGCCAACAAACACATGAAAGGATGCTCAACATCACTAATCATTAGAGAAATGCAAATCAAAACTACAATGAGGTATCACCTCATACCGGTCAGAATGGCCATCATCAAAATATCTACAAACAGTAAATGCTGGAGAGGGTGTGGAGAAAAGGGAACCCTCTTGCACTGTTGGTGGGAATGTAAATTGATACAGCCATTATGCAGAACAGTATGGAGGTTCCTTAAGAAACTAAAAATAGAACTACCATATGACCCAGCAATCCCACTACTAGGTATATGCCCTGAGAAAGCCATAATTCAAAAAGAGTCATGTACCACAATGTTCATTGCAGCTCTATTTACAATAGCCAGGACATGGAAGCAACCTAAGTGTCCATAGGCAGATGAATGGATAAAGAAGATGTGGCACATATACACAATGGAATATTACTCAGCTATAAAAAGAAACGAAATTGAGTTATTTGTAGTGAGGTGGATGGACCCAGAGTCTGTCATACAGAGTGAAGTAAGTCAGAAAGAGAAAAGCAAATACCGTATGCTAACACATATATACGGAATCTAAAAAAAAAGAAAAGGGTTCTGAAGAACCTAGGGGCAAGACAGGAATAAAGATGCAGACCTAGAGAATGGACCTGAGGACACAGGGAGGGGGAAGGGTAAGCTGGGACGAAGTGAGAGAGTGGCATGGACGTATATACACTACCAAATGTAAAATAGATAGCTAGTGGGAAGCAGCTGCATAGCACAGGGAGATCAGTTCAGTGCTTTGTGACCACCTAGAGGGGTGGGATAGGGAGGGTGGGAGGGAGACGCAAGAGGGAGGAGATATGGGGATATATGTATATGTATAGCTGATTCACTTTGTTATAAAGCAGAAACTAACACACCATTGTAAAGCAATTATACTCCAATAAGGATGTTAAAAAAATACATCATTTGATGTGCAGCCCTCTGTCTCAAAAAAACTTATATAACTGTATCTTAAAGTCTAATGGGTGGAACAGTTCTCAGAGCTTTCTGAGATGCTCTTCCTGGGCTATAAGCCTCAAATTTGGCTCGAATAAAATTTTCCACTTCTTTCTGAAATCAACTGATTAATTTTTCATCGATGACTACTCCAAGGGAATCGTGCCCCCTTTTGACAATGAGTATATTCTTGTCTCTTAGACTCCTTATAGGCAGGAGCTATGATATTTCTCTCCTGTCACCCAGAGATTTGTGCTATGTATAACAAGAAGGCTCATTTGATGCTTAAGGACTGATGAATGTGTTCTCTGGTCCTGCACCTGAATCAGAGGTTCTTACCTATGGAACCCCTGGGGTAGGGGCGTGGAGGGCAGTTCATGGATGAACTTCAGGAGCTTGCCCACAGCTTTCATCAGACTCTCAAAGGAATCCGTGCCTTAAAATGTTGAAAACACACTTCAGCTTTGATACTGACTTTTGTTAGACCCTTCTGACCAAAGCTGCTGTTATCTGGGTCAATTCATATGCAGGAATGTAACAATCTTTTTTTATCAAAGTTCTCTCATCACATTTAGATATCAGATAAGTTTCTAACTCTATTCCACAGCTCCATCTGTTAAGTGGGTATTGGTGTAGGTTTATTGTCCTCAGCTTCATGAGCTGTAAACGATTTTAGAAATGACAGCTTCAGAAACAATAAAAGTTTGGATATCTGCCCATAAACATTCCCAAAATAAAGTCATACTTAAAAGACATTGCGGACCCAAGGTCCCTTTACTAACACACACACACACACACACACACACACACACTTTTCTCTATTATCTAGTTACAAGAAATACAGTGGATCCTTTTAACCATGTTATAGATTAATAAGACCTAGAGCAAACATCCTGTATAACCGAGAGTTAAAATTCTCAAGCTTTGCCACCTACAAAGGACCTCTCAAAGTACATATTCACATTTGAGAGGTAAATCCAGATTGCTCTAACCAAGTTTTTTTTTTTTTTGTTAGCATAGATTTCCGAAAGAAATTTTATGATCATTTTGCAAAGACATAAAATATCCATTTTAGTATTAGAGAAAATACTTCAGTTGGTCAAATCGTTTCCCCATAGCCCTCTAGCTAAAACTTTCTCTACGTTTTCATTGAATTGCTGTAGTCCCCTGAAGCCAATCTCACGAAGCTATGTGAAGTAAATGGGGAATGTTGTTAGAAGAAGTTAGCATTTTGAGTTCCAGAGAAAACCGCCTTTAGCCAAGCCCAGGCAAAATCATCAGAAATGCTTGTCCTACATATCCAGCAATAGTCCCACCACACCTGTGGCCCTTGGGAGCCACTGGAGAAATGGTGCCTGTGTCTCCCACACTTCTCAGACCATGTGCACAGAAGCAGAGGGCCATCAGAGTCGAACACAGCCCACTCCTTTGATCCTTCTCTGAGGGGACGGATCACACCCTAGACCTGGGCTAAGGAAAAACATCCCATTGTCTGAGGCCAAAGGACACCACGTCATTTCATCCTGTGCCTGGGAAGGCGGCTTAGAACAAGTAATCCTGATTCTAGAGATGTTGAGACGATCCCAGCTGCACTGTGACTTGTTTTCGGTTCCTAGGCAAATTGCCCAGTTTCCTCCGCTCCCAAATTTCCCCAACTGCAAAACTGAGATAATTCTTGTTACCTTTCTCTTGTGGTGTTCTAAAAAATAAATAGGGCAAATGTTTCTAAAGTGCTTAAGGACAACTGACTGAGGGCATATTTGCCTAGAACTAGAGGTGGGGTTTTTTCTTTATTTTTGTTAATGTCGTTTTGCTTTTGGCCTGACGTTGGCATAAATGTAGAAAAATCTAAGTTAAATTAAATTGTAACCATTTATCTAAGGTTAATGGAGCATTTACAGTATGTAAAGCACTGTGCTAGGCACATAGAGAGTACAGAGGGGGCACGTCCCCACCCTCAGGGGGCTCACAGCTCCCTCAGAAGGAGGTGTTACAGCCTAGAAGTTGAGTAACACAGGCGCAGCAGTCGGCCACCACCTACGAGCCAGAGACCCTGGAAAAATCACTCGGGTTCACCAAGCTCTGGTTTCCTCATGCAAATCATAATCACTAACATTTGAGTGTCTGCAGGGCGGCAGGAGGTGTTTACCTACTTAAAACACAGGACAGCCACCTGAGGTAGATACTCATATCATCCCCTTATTTGTATCCGTGTCTTATAGATAAGAATTCTGAAGCTTAGAGACATTACCTAACTCGTCCCAGGTCATATCCAGTTAGGAGCCAAGATGCAAACCCAAGCTGTGTGGCCTCAAACATGGAGACTTTCCCACTAAACCAGACTATCATCAAATGGGTGTAATACTCACTTCATGTAGACTTGTGAGGGTCAACTGAAATGGATGCACTAAAAAACCGTTAGCCAGTGTCTGACGTAATAAATGTGCAATAAATGTAGACGTCGCTGTGGAAGAGGTTAGATACATACATAAATAGCCAGAAGGCCAAGTCTATTTCATGGCAAAACTCCTTCTTCCAGACCAATCATCATACAGAAGGTTGTGGTAGGGAGCTGTGTAGGGGGAAGAATAGTCTATGAACTGTAACGTTCCTGAACCGGCTTATGAATGAGCTACACTATGAAGGAGGAATGCTTCACATGTATGTACATTTCTGAAGGTCACTTAAAGAAAGGTTGAAGTATCTGCAGTACCCTACTGTTACCAAATTCAGGCATATTCGTGAGAACAATTTTTGCAGAAGCAATGTAGAAATGCATCTGCTGCAATTATTCTTACCCCTTCCTTAAGCCCCACCCCACCGATTTCCTTTAGGAAGAAACCACAGCATGGAGTTTCTTTTCAGTCTTAAAATAAAAATTCCCCCAAAAGGGATCCCGCTTGTAAAACCTTTCAGAGTTGTTTGAAAAAGACAAGAAAAAGGCATACGGAGCCAAGTGCTTATATTCTGGCCAAGTTACGAGCCTCTGAGAACAAGAGCTCGAGGGGAGAACTGTTAACCCGTTCTCTCCGGCAGAATGAGCTCTCTCCCTGTAGGTCTGCGCTGCCTGTAAAGCTGAGCGCGCCCTCGCCCTTGGAGTGAGAGGCTAGCCCGCTGGAGAACTGCAGGAATCTGCAACAAAAACGATGACAGTCTGAAATACGTCCCTGTGCCAACCTCCAAATTCGTCTGTCACCTCAGACCCTGAGTAGTTGACAGAGCAGCAGAATTTCAACTCCAATAGACCTGAATGTGTTTCTGGGCAAAGAAGCAGAGCTGACGAGGAAAGAGATTCAAAGAGTATTGGGCGTTTGTGAAACTTATTTCCTGACTGTGTGCAAAGACAGGATTCAGCTTCAATTTTCTGCCAAGGCTCTGGGTCCAGCCACCTACCTGAAGGTAAATTTTAATAAGTTTACTGTATTTGTTAACCTGATTTGCATGATCTGATAAAGATGTCTAATATTTTTGCCTAATACAAAGCCATTTTTTAACAACAAGAACAAAAGAACCCTTTTGCATGATTTACAGAAAAGCTACTTACTAGGGAATTTTAACACTTGAATTCATGTTTCCTTTTCTTCTCCAAGATTAAATAGTAAGAACTAATAAATGATGTTTAGAAATGCAGAAATGTTGTTGGCCAGACTAGCATTCAGATCTTGGTGAAGTCTGAAATCCTGAAATGTGTTTTACAGAAATAGTTTACTAAATGTATTAAATAAATCAAAAGGAAAGTAGCTGTTAAAAAAAAAACACAAACTTTCAAATCAAAGTAATTTGGGTGTTTTCCATGTTTAAATTATCTGAAGTTATTCAGTCACCACCACTGTCCCAGTCTGTACCTAACAGCAATGTAGAAATGGAACATTTTGCTTTTCCAAAAGGTAAGAAAATCCCTATAATACTATATTTTCCTTTGATTATTTTTTAGTTATTGTGATTATTTTTTCCTGACTCCCTTTTATAGTTTTCTGACTCACTGTCTCTTGTCATCTTCTATCATTTTTTAGGATACACACACACACACACACACACACACACACACACATACATAAAATTTCTAATTCCTAACGATGTCTAATTTAGCAAGGGAAAAATGAGGGAGGGGAATCAAAGAGCTAAAAAATTATGATAACTCCTATATTGTAAGGTACCTTCATTTCTGGCTCTATCTTCTAAAATAAAACAATAATGCAAGTCACGCTCCCTCATTCCTCCTGGGTATTAGAGGTCACCTTGCAGGAGAAAACCATGTTTTCAACTGCAGATCAATGCTGTTGATACTATAACCAAGAGGTAGTGCAGAGAGAGTATCTCTTTTGAACTGCCTTTAATCTGCACAGAGGTTAAATATGTCACCTTGGCATTATATCTGAGCTCCCCTCTGGCCCAGGGCCTAAGTACACTGAATAGAAATGTTCACTTGGTCCAACTCAGCAGAAATCCTTTTTTTTTTGATTCTCCCCTTTCTCATGGATACCAGTTTTTTTCAATTCACAGCTTATTCAGCTAAACGTTGATGGGTACATTAACTATGAATATTAAAAAAAAAAAAAGGACACCCCTCTCAGGAAACATTTAAGTTTATATTTCTATCCATTTAACAAGATCCAACAAAGCACAGCAGTCTGTTTCATCTGCTTATCATCCAATCAAACAATGCTGCTTTCCACATTTTGGAAAAGAATATGTACACGTTATTAATGAATCTTGCCTTTTTTCTTTCAGGGAATCTTTGTACAGCCATTTAGCAATTTGAGTACTGGGGTTTCCTTCCAGGTCCTTTGGTATTTAATCCCCAATAGGCTCTTATGCACAGTTTCACTTATCAACTAAGTAAAAATAATAAATAGGGAGGACGGAAATGAAATAAATAGTGATATATCTGGACAACTCCAAAATATTCTTCATTTCATTTCCTCTTGACAGCTTATTATTTTTAGTCAGTTGATATGTAACGGTACACAAGCATTGCTATTTCAGCTAAGTTTAGCACAAGGTCCAGAACATGTTGGGAATCTTTTTCCACCAAGAACATAAGCGACTGTTTTTCAGACTTCAGATGCCCTTTTCCCTCACATATCATTCTGGAACACCCTTCAGTGAAGGAGAAGGGGGGCCCAGAAATCCAGGAGAACTTCCCCAGTAGGTCTGGCTGCCCAAGAGATGCCCAGTTAGGCCAGGGTCTGGTTCAAACAGGGCCCACAGAGCATCTTCCCCCAAAGGCTGGGCTTGCACAGGTAGTACCACCTGAGGCTAGCCTGATTTTTATCTTGGGCATCGAAAGATGATCAGAGGGCTTTCCTGGTGGCGCAGTGGTTGAGAGTCCATCTGCCGATGCAGGGGACACGGGTTCGTGCCCCGGTCCGGGAAGACCCCACATGCCGCGGAGCGGCTGGGCCCGTGAGCCATGGCCGCTGAGCCTGCGCGTCCAGAGCCTGTGCGCGGCAACGGGCGAGGCCACAGCGGTGAGAGGCCCGCGGACCGTAAAATTAATTAATTAATTAATTAAAAAGATGATCAGAAGTTTGGGGAACAGAGTGTGTGGTCTCGACTGATCGTAAGGAGATGGTGTAATAAAGTGAATAAGATCATGGGCTCTAGAAACGTACAGATCTGGTTTGTATCTGGGCTTTCCCAGGGTCTGTGACTTTGCACAGATGACACTTTGAACCTCCGTGCCCTCATTTGCCAAAATGGGGATCATAAAATTAGTTACTACCTTGGAGATTTGTTGTGATAAACGAGGAAAACAGCTATGTCTGGTACGTTTGAATCAATCTATCGATCATAGCTGATATTAAAGCACTAGTCTACCTATATGTCCGGAATGGAACTCTGTAGAAAGGGAATTTACTCTAAGATTTCCCTCAGGGTTTCTTCCTTGTACTTACACACTTTGCTGTATAATAAAATGTCAATGCCAGGTCTATGCCTCAGAGTCAGCCCGACAGAGCAGATAGAGCATGGGTTTCAGCGTCTAACACGCCTCAGTTTGAATCCTGGCTCTGCCTCTTTGTGAGCTTAGGCAGTCACTTCACACCTCCAGGACTCAGTTTACCCATCTATTAAGCAAATAGTGATAATAATACCCACAATGGGGTCATTGTAGGAATTAAATAAGATGCTTTTTAAATGTCAGGTATAGCACCTGGCAGAGTACTAGACACACAGTGAGGAAGTGTTTGATTACACACTTGGAATAATTTTTCTGGCAGTAATAGTGGGGGTCAAAAAGGAAATATTCATTGAATTGTCTTTTTTTTATCTAAAGAAATGGAAAAATAAATCTGACACTACCGTATGCCCTTGAGAGGGCCTCAGCCTGAAGTATTTATTACTCAGTCCTTACTGCTTCATCCATTAGTAGCTTCTTAATGGCCAAGTCAAACGAAACCACAGTGAGTCTTCTGTTTCAGATTGCCATTAAGAGGAATGAGGCGAAATGATGCTTTGCCCTCAACTCTGTTTTATTGGCCTACCTGGAGGGGGGAAAAGGCCCGAACATTTCTCCTTTCTTATCTTTTCTAAAGGCAGGAATAGGGGTTTTGACTTGCTCTAGGGGGTATCTTTTTCCTCTCTAACTGAAATTCAAACAAAAGGGTTTGTTTTTTGTTTTTCTGTTTTTGTAAACCTCTCCTCTATGTTCCTAGAATTGAAATGTCAGCTGCTTTTTCTGTAGCAGGAGCAGCCTGTAGTCATAGCAATGAAAGGGGACAGAGAGGCTCGAGTTTCACAGCCCTCTCTGTGAAATAACTCTTAGTCTGCTTTAAAAATCCTTGAGAAATGAAGTCCCCCATCCTGGCTTGTTTCCTTCCTATTATGCAACCAACTTATGTACGCCAAACATTTCCTTTAAAGAGTCAGTGAATGGGTGTTAAGAAAATGAACAAGAAAGCTACGACACGGTGCCCAGTTTACTGTCGAGTGCAGGGAAAAGCAACCGGGAAGGCAAAGGAGGAGAAAGAGACAGGACCTCACTTTGTAGGACAGGCTGGGCCCCACACTAAAGCCATTTCCCGAGTCCCCGCTACCGCCTCCCACCTTCACGATGTGCTTATCCAGGTGATTATCAATCAAGGGGACTCAGGGGCAGGCTGCCTGGACTGGAATCCTGGCACTTACACTCTCTAGTTTTTTATCTTATCCACTCTTTGCCTCATCTTCTCATATGTAAAAGAGAGATAATAATGGTCATAAAATTGTCATGGGAATTGAATGAGATACTCTATGTAAGGCTCTTATTACAGGATCTGACCAGTGGTAAAGGTTGGCCGTGAAGTTCACCAAACCTCAGTTTCCCCTACTTCTTCAACGGGGATAACAGCTAATTCATAAGACTGTTGTAGGATTAACTGAAACAATGGATGGAAGTGCTCAAGAAGTAGTCGTTCTTTTAATACTTTTCTCATTTGGTCTAACTCTGATAAGAATGGCTTTTTTTGAACTTGGAATCTCCCAGTGAGGAAACTGCAATGAAAACAGGCCTCAGAATTATCCTTGTATAAACAGGAACCATTGAATTTCTTAAAAGGATAAAAGGGAATAATTAAGGATTTTTACATTTATAAGGAGTAAAAGAGATTCTTCTCATCTTGATTAACACTAGGGCAAAATGTATCAAAACGTCTTATCTTTCATTAAAATACTTTTTATTAAAATTTCTGTTTTAGTTTCTCCAGTGTTTTCCAGGTCATGAAATAAGTAATATTTTTATCTTATGTCTCAAACAACTAATGTACTCAGTTCTATTCTGTGTGAAATGCCAGGGATGCTACAGGAACAAACAGAGAATGGCTGTGCTCTTGTGGTACTTACTGTGTAGTTAGGGAGACAGTTGTTAATCAAATTATCACATTAATAAAAACTGCATTCGTGAAAAAGAAAATATATGTGTGTGTGAGTGTGTGTGTGTGTGTATAACTGAGTCACTTTGCTGTCCAGCAGAAATTAACACAAGATCGTAAATCAACTATACTTTGATAATTTTTTCTCAAAAGTACATTTGCCCAAACATAAGGTGACCTCAAATACAAAGCCACCTTCATTTTTCTAATAAAAAGGTCCTCAGGCAAAATCTTTGGCCAACCTAAATACACACACGGATGGATAATATTGGAAGGTATGCTTAGGACGCTTACTCTATTGTTACAAATACATTATTTTAAATCTCATTTCATTTAAAATATTTTATACTTATAAGAATGACTTTTTTATTCTCATATTTCATGAAATGATTTTGTTAACACTCTCTCTATGCCTCTTTAACAACACTGTCTGTGTTCACTGGAGCCACTCTGTAACTGTCTAATAGAGAGTAGTGCATCATCAATCCTCTGCAAGCTGTTTATAACTCACTTCTCAGAAATCTGCTAGCGCTGCAGATTTGAGCCCCAAGCATAGATTCTCATTCCATGGTGATGATCTCTACATATTAATTACCTCCTATATGGCTTTTTCCAGTACTCTTTAAAGGGCTTATTGAAAGCCGCTTGAGTCTCTAAAGTGTGGTTTTCTAAAACTGTGTAATTCCAACAGTTGCAAAAATGAAGTCATACCTCAAGAATAATTGCTAAATCTGCTTTAAATATCTTTATCTCCTTTTCCATCGTGCGGGTGACCTTCCTAAGAACAAAAATAAACATTGTTTGAGATCGTTTCAGGCTGTTTGCCTGAAATGGTACTTTGTTGTTCAAAATGAAGTAATTGAGACAATATCCTTTTATGCGAGAGACCTCAGAAGTGCTAAAATATAGGGCACATCCCTTTTGTTATAGCATGATTTTGGGGGGCGAAAAAGTTCACATTGTATTGAGTGTGTATTGTATAATTATATGCTGAAATAAGTGTTACGAAGGAAAAGCACCTTTCTTCTAAGAAAGCACGTAAGGATCCCGACTTCCACTCAAGGTCAGGTGTGGCTTTCCTTGATCGGAAGCCTAAATAGAGGTTAGCCCTGTGGGAGGTGTGCATGCTGGGCAGTGGCAGCTGGAGCAAGTGGATGCTGACAAGAGAAGTCTGAGCGTGCAAAGATCCTGTGGCAGGAGGGACCGTAGACTGAGGAACAGAGAGAAGGCCAGATCCTCTGAGAGGAAGGGGTAGAGCAGTGGGAGACGTGAAGCCCTAAAAGTATTTGTCCTCTGCTTGATTCATGTTTAATGCTGAATTCTGGTTAGACTGAAAGTTCCGACGGGCATGAACCGTATCTATCCCTAGCCTAGACTCACATAGTGGTAGGTTCAGTCAGGCAGGATGACAGACAGTTGCAGTCAGAGCCCTAGAAAAGTCTGCATCTTTGAGTCTGAGTGTATCGTATACACTGGCAGGACTGGGACACTTCGATGTCAAATGGCGACTCCGCAGAGAACTCAAAATAGAAAGCCATCTTTCTTAAATCTTCAGATTCATTTAACGCCAAGCTATAGAGCTCTCCCAAGAGACTCAGTCATACTTTAAAAGCCCTAAAGCAACAGCGTTAAGTCTGGATCAGGTAACAACATGTATACGTTAGCCAAAATATGACTAAGGGGTTTGCTCTCTGATAATGAAGCCTTTGGCCGTCATGTAAAGTCAGGATGAAGGAGAATGTTCTGTCTGAGTCTGATTATGAAGCAAAATGATAATAATCATTTTGTTTACTACATTTCCCTGAAAGGAAATTTTTCCATAGTTATAATACTTGCTAAAAATAGTAGCCTACAGTCTTCCCCTGATATAAACAAACTCAACAAAAGATACCTGGCCTTATTTGGAAATGTAGAGGTACATACTCCAGGAAACAAGATGCCAGTCATAAGAAGAAAAGTAAAGTAACAGGGAAAACAGACAGGGCAAACCTCTCCTTTTTCTGCACATATGTACGTCATTCTCAGTTCTTCTGACCTTAGACAAGGTAAGACAAACAGATCACGTAGTCATCGTCTGCCTTGAAAACCAAAAATACTGAAGGAAGTTTCCTTGGTCTCCAAGAGAAGGAGGGGGACTTATACGTTTGGTTGAGGCTGCCAAGGAAGGAGCCAACAACGGGGGGTGGCAGAGCAAGGGGGAGGGTTAGGGAAAATACTGGCTGCCTGAGGAGCTCCAGGCAGCATGAAGGAAATTCAGTTTAAAAAACTACCAACACTAAACTTTCCAAGGAGTCATTGACATAGCCAATACAAGAGATGGAAAAGAGTAGACTCCAAGCCTGTTCCTGCCTTTAAAAGTGTGGATGGCCATGTTTCCACTCTGGTTCAGTGGTCAGACAGCTTGTTAATGCTTAGGAGGAAAAGAAAGAGCAAGGAGATAAGAAGAGAAAAGAGACCTAGCGAGACAAGGAGTGCCCAGTGGAGATAGATGGTTAGGTTAAGTAGATTTACGTGGCAAGGCAACAAGCAGAACTTCAAAAATAAAATTCACCATTTTAAATGTGAATTTCAATTAACATTCTTTTTAAAAACTGTAACAACTGAAAAGAAATCAAATACAAACACCTTCTCTGATATAACTGCATTCCAATGTAAACTTCTAGAAAATATTATGGAAACTGAAATGGAACCAATACAACTAAGAACTCAAAATGAACCACAGTACCCAAAAATATATTCTGGTTGTCTGTGTAAGTTCATTCCTAAATCTAGATGGAGAATGATGTTCTAGAATGTTCCAAAGTTTAGGTGCCCTCCGCTTCTCTAGGAGATAGAAGTTTCAGGACGCCAAGAGACAGAGAGACCAAGAGTCAGAGGGTTTCATTCGGAGGAATGTCCTATGTTTCCTACCAAATGCCAAGAAATCTTTAGCTATCACTTGCACTGCTTTGCACCCTCAACCTGAAGGACCACGCACTCAGTCTTGGAGGCCAGAGTTGACATTGTTCCATCAGAGGCTGGGGCCTTTCAGACCAGTCTCTGCAGGCTTGGCTGGCTACCTTTCCAGCTAGAGGAAAGAATATTCAGGCCCTTTTCTCTGTTTTTTCCAGGGACAGAACTCATAGACCTGCTGAGAAATCTAATTACAACCCCCTTTCATGGTGAAATCCAGTTACAGCCTCTCCCATGGTGAAGGCCAATCCTTTTGATACAAAAGGAAACTAAACAAAGGGGTTTCAGACACGGGGGGATGTGTCTGTGTTCTGCCTTCTCTCTTAGGCAACTATGCAGAAAGGTTGCAGTGACCTTGACCGGCCTTACTTAGGAATGATGGTCATACTATTACTACCCCCATTCCCATAAGAAGGAAAAATATGTTCATATCTGATGCCAGGAGTTTCTGGAGATCTCCTCCAGGATCCATTAGCTGAGCAAAGCAAAATCGTCCACAGACACATTTTTGATTCAGCAAGATGACTTCTCTTTTTGAATTTGGAATGTCATGTCAAACAAGAAAAAAAAGTAGTGAGTTATTTAAGCCAGTATCCTCCTAAAATCTTTTCCTGACGTCTTTCGCGCCCTGTGCCACCCATTCCCTTAAGGATAAGGAGAAACTGCAGTGCTAAAAGAAGGGTCACCCCAAATTCCTCAAACTTAATTGAGATAAATGGAGATAGTTCTCGAAATAGTCATTTATGGAAATACGTATTTTACAAATACCTGGCAAAACTCTATAATTGTTGAAACAATAAAACTACCAACCACATTCTAATCAGATCTCTATCACTACAACATAACCACTGTAGTCCACTGAATATGTATAAGACCTGGATTTGCAGCTTATCCCCCCAAATGGGCAAAATTTTTAGGAGCATCCAATCAACTCATAAGTTTTTAACTAAATATGAGTGGAATATGAACAGGTAAATGCTTTTGTTCTGTTTTAATAGGATAAAGTTTACCATAGGTTCAATAATACTGATATGCCCATAGAGTTAATAAAAAGTAAATAAACAAGGATAAGAATCCACCATTCATAGTTATCCTCAAAGAGCACCAAAAGTAATGCATTTTTACCATACTTGATTCAACTTGAGTTACCTAATCATCTGTATAATATGATAGAGACCCAGTGGGAAGGTGGCCTGAAATCTACAAAAGCCAGAAGAATTAATCTTGATTATGGGTCAAAGAAAACTTGTAGCTGGTTTCAAGACACCATGATTGGTCAGATCTTCATGCTGTCTTAGCACAATGGAATCATTTTTAACCCTCAAGCCATTTGTTTAGTGGATTTCCCAACCTTTTATTGGAGACCAAGCAACTTTGAGCTAACTCTAAATCTACACAGCATTCTGTTGGAATTCAGAAGAAACAAAACACAAATGCTGAACCCCAAGGGTCTTCTTTCCTCCTCCTTTTCTTCC
Source organism: Delphinus delphis (assembly GCF_949987515.2). NCBI lineage: Eukaryota > Metazoa > Chordata > Mammalia > Artiodactyla > Delphinidae > Delphinus > Delphinus delphis. Next base: position 7,399,191 of record NC_082687.1, on the reverse strand, counting down.
CTGCTCCCCAATTCCAGCACACGTAACAGCAGGCTTTGAGGACCTCACACCGGGTATAGATGAAGCTCTTTCTAGGAAAACTCCTCAGTAATTTCCTAAAATACAGGTAGAGGAAACTACTGGAAGCTTTTGCTTTAAACTGGGAGCTTCAAGATTTGGGCATAGACCTTGGCATTCCCAGTGACCATGCATTCAGTAGCTTCTTGGATAGGCAAGGGGGAGGGAGGGGTGGGAAGTGACAGCACCGGGTCACCGATAAAAACAACAGATTGATGTCTTCTTGAGACAGGAAAACAATTTAAAGTGATTGATTTCAAAAGCAAATAAATGTTTTCTTATAATTTGAAAACTACTCTGGGTAGGAATGTTGGAGGTTACTATAGCCTGAGATCTGACTAACTTCTTTTCTTTTCCAAACGACGGCACACAAAATTCCAGCCCCCGCTTACTCTACATTTGGTTCTTTATTGTTTTATTGTTCTTAAATCCCGTGTTTAGATGGTGGCCACAGTAAGGTCTGAGGTGGTGGTCATGGCTGGAGGTGGCTGACTCACCTTATGCTTCCCAGCATCTTGTTAACAGGGTTAATATCTGTAGACATCCGTAGCCCAGCCAGTTACTGGATGTGCTATGTACATTTCAGTGCCATGAAACCCCAAATAGTCATTATCCAAAAAGAATTAACAACAGACTCCCTTGTGCAGCATTATTCATGCAGAATACAGTTTTGCTTCAATGTGGCTAATTAGACTACTCTATCCCTCTCTCTCTCTCTATTTTTTTTTTTTTTTTTTTTGGCTGTACCATGCAGCATGCGGGGATCTTAGCTCCCTGACCAGGGAAGGAACCTGTGCCTCGGGCAGTGGAAGCGTGAAGTCCTAACCACTGGACTGCCAGGGAGGTCCTAATTAGACTACCCTTGATTAGGCAAATTTCTACACATTCTGGGACTAACAAGCCCAAACCAGTATATTTAGAACAATGTTTAAAATGTTTAGTCAGACTAAGCTACTGAATTGGGTTTCCTTTGGTGTGGGAAAGGACTATAATGGAAGGGAAAAGAACAAAGAGATTGATTTATTTCCCAAGTCTCCAGAGTAATCCTGCTCTCATAACATTCAAGCAATTACATGAAAAGAGAAATAGGAGGGTAAAGTGAAAATGCCAAGTTCCAACACAAAACACTCCCAGAGCTAGATGCCCATGTTTCTTTCTAAAACTCTTCGATTCTAGAACACCTTCAGATCCTGGGTGAAATCAAGTTTATTGAGTGCTAGTCACGTGTTAATACCTTGTAACTTTTGATTCTCTCCAAAGTTGAGGACTGCTATGCTCCACTTAAAAAGAAATATGTGCACCTGCTAAGGCAATGTAAGGGAGGAAAAACTTTTTCCTCTACCCTCTTAAATTCAGTAATTGGGGCCTGCAAATTAAATGGACAAAATACAGATTAATAGGAGAAAAACGTTTATTTATATGCATAGAGAGGCCAACAAAAGTAGCTGGCTCCTTAAACTGTTAAAGGCTTACCGACCTAATTTGGTAGGAGAAAGGGAAGGGAGAGAAACAGCTTCTGTGGCAAGAACAAAAGGATTTTTTAGGAAAGACAAATGGGTTTTTAGAACAAACTGGAGATAAGAGAGTTTATGATATTTGTCATAAAGGTATAAGTGGTTTTTCTGTCTTTTTCAAGGTGATAAAACTGCCCTGGAGAGGAAACTGGTAGATTTACCCTTGTTCTCTCTACTGGGAATAGAGCCACCCTGAAGAGGGAATGTATGGTAGTTCTCATTTCTCAGAAGTTTCTGCTTTTAGTCAGACAAGGGATGCTCTGAGAAGGCTTCGCTGTTGAATCTCAAAGGTCTTCATCTTCAAATAATCTTTATACAAACCCATAGCAACTATAGAAAGACTTGAAACAGGACATCACTGGGGAGCAGGGCACAGCTCTGCTGGCAGGGGGTCTGAATTATATTCAAACCCATGAATCCTAAATTTGGATCAAGTACTGTGGGTCAAGGTCTAGCAAGGAAATGACAGATCCCGGCAGGAAAACTGAATTTGGGGATTTGAGGAGAGTGGAATTGAGGGACGATTGACCGAAGAATGGGCAGGGCATAGAGAAGTCTCAAGGTGTTGTAGGAATAGACTAGTGAAAGCTCAGCTTGTACGAGCCAGGGACACTGAGAGGGGCTGTGACCTTCCGGAGAGGGACACAGTCACAGAGACGGCGCTGAGAAAATACACACCCTGGTTTTACTCTCCTCCTTCCCTCAAATCTCTCCTGCCTGGTCACCCCATTAGCTGAACCCAACAGAAACCATCGTGCAAGAGAACCTGATGCTACAGTTCACACAGGCCCTGTGACAGCTCAGGGTGGAGAAGGCAGGAGAGTGGGTGTGGAGTGGATTTGGGGGGAGCAAGTGGAAGATATCTGGATATTCAGAGAAAAATAATCTCTTCCCAATGCGGGAAAGGCAGAATGTACAGCTGTAGACAAGCCGTGTCTTCTCCTTGCTTGAATAAATCTTCCAGGGCTTCCCCTCTGAGGGCATAAATAAGCCTAGGTTTTCACCCTGTTTTCAAAGAACTCCTCAAACCTCAGCCACTGAATCCGCTGGGGTTTATTGTACCTGCTTCTTTCACAGAAGGCAGGTAATGAGTAACGTTGTACCACTGGGCGAGCAGTCTTTCCCCTATTCAGTGTGTTGGCTCTCGATAAGGCACCCGAGAAGCATGATGAATCCTGAAGGCACTCCTGCTTGAAGTGGACGCTTTCATTAGCGGTTCGCACAAAAACTACTCATCAAAGCCCAGCGCTGTTCCCCAGCGGGTCCCAACGCCATGAGAATGAGGCTACTTGGAACTGTTCTTAGGTATGATTTGCTGTTTTTCTTAATCCCGGAAGAGAATTACCCCAATAAGTAATTCTTGGTACTTTCACAGAGCTGAAACACTTGAAATTCTTCTCCCAACCAGCTGAACTTAACGACCGACTTACTATATTAACTAAAGAAGAGAGACAATTTCCATTGAATCCAAAGACGTTTTATATGCTGGTAGAGTTTAACTAATAAGGGAAATTCAAATAAGAGTAGTCAGAGGAGAAAGCTAAGAACCTGGCATTCAGAGAAAAGAAATTTTAAGAAGGTTGAGAATAAAATAACTTAGGGGGTAGAGAGAAGAGCTAAATGCAGAAAAAGAATAGGACTCATGTAACTGATCATTTTAGGGGCTAGGGAGGTCTCAAAGGTGAATTGTCATGCAATTAGCATTATGAAGCAAATCATTCAGATATTACTAAGTCCTGCAACATGACAAATGCCACAGGCATTCAGGTGAACATCACTTGTGAAGCAGAGGTTTACACAATGTGTGGGACCTTCTTTTTCATTTTTATTTTTTAAATATTTATTGATTGCTTGATATTTCGGCTGCGTCGGGTCTTAGTTGCGGCATGAGGGATCTTTGTTGCAGCATGTGGGATCTTTAGTTGTGGCATGCAGACTCCTAGTTGTGGCATGCATGTGGGATCTTGTTCCCTGACCAGGGATCGAACCCAGGCCCCCTGCATTGGGAGCGTGGAGTCTTAGCCACTGAACCATCAGGGAAGTCCTGGGACTTCTTTTTTTAAAAAAATAAAAACATAAAAATAAAAGAAGAACCTCATTTTAAAACATGCATGCATGGGCTTCCCTGGTGGCACAGTAGTTCAGAATCTGCCTGCTAATGCAGGGGACATGGGTTCAAGCCCTGGTCCGGGAAGATCCCACATGCCGCAGAGCAAATAAGCCCGTGCACCACAACTACTGAGCCTGTGCTCAAGAGCCCGTGAGCCACAGCTACTGAGCCCGTGAGCCACAACTACTGAAGCCCGTGTGCCTAGAGCCCGTGCTCCACAACAAGAGAAGCCATCGCAATAATAAGCCTGTGCACCACAACAAAGAGTAGCCCCCACTCTCCGCAACTAGAGAAAGCCCGTGCGCAGAAACAAAGACCCAACGCAGCCAAAAATAAATAAATAAATATTTTTAAAATGCATACATAATTACAGTAACAGATTCCAATATAAATCTTTCAAAATCTGACAGATCTGGAAGATAAAAATTTAGCTGGGACATAGAGGATCTGAGTATTAAAATCAACCAGCTCAATTTAATAGATGTGTATAGACCTTTGAAACGTACAAATACAGAACATGCTTTTTTTTTTTAACCTATGTCAATAAAACATTTGTATATTTATATATATTCCAATAGCATGTATATTTCTATATCATATTTATACATATATATGTATGTGTATATATATATATATATATATATATATATACACATACATATATATGTATGTATATATATCATGTACTTGGCCACAAATAAAACTTGACAAATTCAAAAAAGTGAGAAAAATAAAAAGATCAAAATGAGGCGTAGGGATTTGTAAGGAGCCTGTAAAAGAGAGGAGCCCTGAAACTTAAGCTTCTTAGCTTTGTGGCACATCTACCTCTGGCCATACTCAAAAGTCTATACCCCAAAGAATATGCAAAAAAGCAGGGAGGAATAAATAGATGTAAATATGAAAAAGCCCCGCATTCACAGAGAAAGAGGAACTTAAAGGACAGATATCAGAGTATGATTTGAGCAAAGACAATTAAATGTGTCCAAAGTCATCCCTCCCCTACACCCCAGGGCAGGGAGAGGTGGCGACTTTCTGAAGGACTGGCAAATGCCTGAGGAGAGGAGTAGAGCCCTGCCTCCAGGAGGCCATCCCGACCGAAGCTGTGAAATGAGACCCAGTGGGATTAGTGAGTGATGGGTGACACAGTAAGATGAGGAACTCCGAAAGGGATGATGAAGAGGTGTGGGAACAAGGCTGTCGCACACTCTTGCCTAAGATAAGCCTGTGGGGATCCTCTAAATATAGTTAAAGGGATCCCTCAATTACACATTATAGAACAGGCAGAACATACTAATTTCTCCTGAGCTAGAAAGAGAGAGATCTTTGAGAATGTCAAGGCCACCCCTTTGGAAATTCCTTTGGCTTCCATGCTCCTCACTCAAGACTGGGCACAGTGGCACAGGGGGATGTGCAGCAAGCTCTCATTGGATGGATGGATACTCTATGAAGTGGAGGTGAGGTGACAGGTGGGAATACATGGGTGATGCATGGGTGATGTACTTACCATAGTACCTGGCGCATAGTAAAATCTCAAAAAATATAAGCCATGGCATTAGCTACTATATTAAACAGTCAATGATAAGAACCTACTTTTTCAATAAAATAATACTTTGATGAACATAAGTTATTCTACTTCTAATGAATATTTCTCTCAAGATATTTAATGTTCAGTCCAGTTCTTCATTGCTGCTTACAAATTGTGACTTTAACCAACAATTATTACACAATTTCTCAAGATTTTGTGCGTTAGGAGTTTGGGCAGGTCACTCAGAGGTACTGAGCTGGCAGGTGAGCCACTCTGGAGGGTCCAAGGTGGCTCCACTCACATACACTGTGCCTTTGCAAGGACACATGGATAGCTGGGATCAGCAGGGACCATGAACAGTGTCTCCTGTGGTGTGACAGTCTCTTACAAACTGGCTTGGAACTCCCAAAACAAGTACTCCGAGAGATTAAGGTCAAAAGCCCAAGGCCTCTTATGAGCTAACCTCCAAAGTCGCAGAACATCAATTCCGCCTTAATTGTTCAGTCAGGTAAGTCACTAAGGCCAGTCTGGATTCAAGGGGAGGAGAATTCAACTTCACCTCTCAATGGGAGGAACAGCAAAGAATTGATAGGCATCTTTACTTTACCATACTGTTTATACATATTAAATGAAAAATGTTAGAAACTGTCAAGACAACTATTCGCATGAGCTAGAAGAGAATTGACATTCGTGGGTGTTTAGTTCTTAATGGAAGACCTATTTCTGCCATGTCAAACGTTTCATCTGGATAATCGTTTTGATGGTATATGGGCCAGCGAGTAGAAGAACTGCAGGCATTTGAAATTCTAAATCCTGGGCTTCCCTAGAAAGGCCATACCTAAAAAATGGAGTCTAGCAGTCATCTTTTAAAATTCCAGATAAGGTTCTCCTAAAAGTTTGGTAATGAGACACTTTGTTCCTAAGAGAAGGAAAAGGCTCTCCTTGAATTTCCCCACCATCTCTCACCTTTAACCTCTCTAGACCCATGGAAAGAAACAATGGGACAAAGGTAAGAAAGAAATAACTTAAGAACTATAAGTAAAAGGATGAATTAGAGTCTCTGTGGATTATTACTTATTAGGGTTATTAAGCCATTTTTTGCCTTATCAATGTTTCAAAGAAATAATATCTTTCATTTCATATTGACAGTTAATAAAATTATCACATGACTATCTGATCACATTTGAGTCTCAAAACAACCCTAGAAGATAAGTAGGAAAGCTACTATTATTTTTCCTGTTTTGTAGATGAAGAAACCAGTGACTTGACTGGTCTCTCTGCTGGTAAAAAGTAGTTCAAGTCTGGACTTAGATCTTCCAATTTCATACCACGTGTTCTTTCAGCTATACTGCTGCCTTTGAATCAGCTCACACGTTTGGGAAAAATAATATTCATCTAATTTCACATCACCACTGCATATTTACATCTTCAAGAATAATAACTCTATTCAAAAATTTGTCTCACTTCTGCATTTTTCATATAGAGTTTCATTTGCTTTTTCTGCAAAAATAACAATCTGCATCTTGTAGAGAGCGCACACAAATTCAAATGTCTCAAAATATATGACGTTTTACTTATCCAAGAATAAATGGTATTCATCATACTTAGCAAGAACACCATGGGTTTCATTTTCGAAGTATTTTGCAAGCATCAGCTAATTAAGACTCCTGTAGTCTTCAGTTTGACAGTTGTTTTCAAAAGTGTCTTGTTTCCCAGGAAAGTTCTCCACTCTGTCTTATTCATACAAATCAGCGCATTTGTTCGGTTCTTAAAATAAGAAGCTAAAGGCTGTGAAATTATTTTTGATCAGTGTGTGACAGTGATCAAATACAATGAGCTCAGTGAGATAAAAATGCCCAGTGACTGGTCTGAAGGACAAATTGGAACACAGGAGAAGAACTCAAGGTCTTCTACATTCTAAATAGATACTGGATTGTTCCACAAGGTCCTATCTCTAAAACTACAACACAGGCATCTGCTTTACAATTAAAACTTGAAGTGGTTTCCTACTTGGATCATTCTGTATTTTTGTTTGTTTGCTTGTTTTAACATCTTTATTGGAGTATAATTGCTTTACAGCGTTACTTTCTGCTGTATAACAAAGTGAAACAGCTATATGTATACATATATCCCCATAACTCCTTCCTCTTGCATCTCCCTCCCACCCTCCCTATCCCACCCTTCTAGGTGGTCACAAAGCACGGAGCTGATCTCCCTGTGCTAGGTAGCTGCTTCCCAATAGCAATCTATTTTATATTTGGTATTGTATATATATGTCAATGCTACTATCTCACTTCGTCCCAGCTTACCCTTCTGCCTCCCTGTGTCCTCAAGTCCATTCTCTACGTCTGAGTCTTTATTCCTGTCCTGCCCCTAGGTTCATCGAACATTTTTTTTTTTTTTAGATTGCATATATATGTGTTAGCATACGGTATTTGTTTTTCTCTTTCTGACTTACTTCACTCTGTATGACAGACTCTAGGTCCACCAACCTCACTACAAATAACTCAACTTCATTTCTCTTTAAGGCTGAGTAATATTCCATTGCATATATGTGCCACATCCTCTTCATCCATTCATCTGTCGATGGACACCTAGGTTGCTTCCATGTCCAGGCTATTGTAAATAGTGCTCCAATGAACATTGTGTACATGTCTCTTTTTGAATTATGGTTTTCTCAGGGTATATGCCCTGTAGTGGGATTGCTGGGTCGTTATGGTATTCCTATTTTTAGTTATTTAAGGAACCTACATACTGTTCTCCATAGTGGCTGTATCAATTTACATTCCTACCAACAGTGCAAGAGGGTTCCCTTTTCTCCACACCCTCTCCAGCTTTTATTGTTTGTAGATTTTTTGATGATAGCTATTCTGAGTGATGTGAGGTGATACCTCATTGTACTTTTGATTTGCATTTCTCTAATGATTAGTGATGTTGAGCATCCTTTCATGTGTTTGTTGGCCATCTGTATATCTTCTTTCAGGAAATGTCTATTTAGGTCTTCTGGCCATTTTTGGATTGGGTTGTTTGTTTTTTTGATATTGAGCTGCATGAGCTGCTTGTATATTTTGGAGATTAATTCTTTGTCAGTTGCTTCATTTGAAAATATTTTCTCCCATTCTGAGGGTTGTCTTTTGGTCTTGTTTATGGTTTCCTTTGCTGTGCAAAAGCTTTTAAGTTTCATTAGGTCCCATCTGTTTCTTTTTCTTTTTATTTCTATTTCTCTGGGAGGTGGGTCAAAAAGGACCTTGCTGTGATTTATTTCAAAGAGTGTTCTTCCTATGTTTTCCTCTAGAGTTTTATAGTGTCTGGCCTTACATTTAGGTCTTTAATCCATTTTGAGTTTATTTTTGTGTATGGTGTTAGGGAGTGTTCTAATTTCATTATTCTACATGTAGCTGTCCAGTTTTCCCAGCAACACTTATTGAATAGGCTGTCTTTTCTCCATTGTATACTCTTGCCTCCTTTATCAAAAATAAGGTGGCCAGGGCTTCACTGATGGCACAGTGGTTGAGAGTCCGCCTGCCGATGCAGGGGACACGGGTTCGTTCCCCGGTCCAGGAAGATCCCACATTCCGGAGCCTGTGCTCCACAATGGGAGAGGCCACAGCAGTGAGAGGCCCATGTACCACAAAAAATAAATAAATAAAATAACGTGACCATATGTGCATGGGTTTATCTCTGGGCTTTCTATCCTGTTCCATTGATCTATCTTTCTGTTTTTGTGCCAGTACCATACTGTCTTGATTACTGTAGCTTTGTAGTATAGTCTGAAGTCAGGGAGCCTGATTCCTCCAACTCCATTTTTCTTTCTCAAGGTTGCTTTGGCTATTCGGGGTCTTTTGCATTTCCATAGAAATTGTGAAATTTTTTGTTCTAGTTCTGTGAAAACTGCCATTGGTAGTTTGATAGGGACTGCACTGAATCTGTAGATCGCTTTGGGTAGTATAGTCATTTTCACAATGTTGATTCTTCCAATCCAAGAGTATGGTATATCTCTCCGTCTGTTTGTATCATCTTTAACTTCTTTCATCAGTGTCTTTTAGTTTTCTGCATACAAGTCTTCTGTCTCTTTAGGTTAGGTTTATTCCTACGTATTTGATTCTTTTTGTTGCAATGGTAAATGGGAGTGTTTCCTTAATTTCTCTTTCAGATTTTTCATCATTAGTGTCTAGGAATGCAAGAGATTTCTGTGCATTAATTTTGTATCCTGCTACTTTTCCAGATTCATTGATAGCTCTAATAGTTTTCTGGTAGCATCTTTAGGATTCTCTGTGTATAGTATCATGTCATTGTCAAATAGTGACAACTTTACTTCTTCTTTTATGATTTGGATTCCTTTTATTTCTTTTTCTTCTCTGATTGCTGTGGCTAAAACTTCTCAAACTAAGTTGAATAATAGTGGTGAGCCTGGGCATCCTTGTCTTGCTCCTGATTTTAGAGGAAATGGTTTCAGTTTTTCACCATTGAGAACGATGTTGGCTGTGGGTTTGTCGTATATGGCCTTTATTATGTTGAGGTAAGTTCCCTCTATGCCTACTTTCTGGAGAGTTTTTATCATAAATAGGTGTTGAATTTTGTCGAAAGCTTTTTCTGCATCTATTCAGATTATCACATTGTTTTTATCCTTCAGTTTGTTAATATGGTGTATCACATTGACTGATTTGCGTATATTGAAGAATGCTTGCATTCCTGGGATAAACCCCACTTGACCATGGTGTATGATCCTTTTAATGTGCTGTTGGATTCTGTTTGCTAGTATTCTGTTGAGGATTTTTGCATCTATATTCATCAGTGATAATGGCTTGTAGTTTTCTTTCTTTGTGACGTCCTTGTCTGGTTTTGGGTATCCTCTAATTCTTTTTATTTGAGTCTTCTCCCTTTTTTTCTTGATGAGTCTGGCTAATGGTTTATCAATTTTTTTTATCTTCTCAAAGAACCAGCTTTTAGTTTTATTGATTTTCCTATCATTTCCTTCATTTCTTTTTCATTTATTTCTGATCTGATCTTTATGATTTCTTTCCTTCTGCTAACTTTGGGGTTTTTTTGTTCTCCTTTCTCTGATTGCTTTAGGTGTAAGGTTAGATTGTTTATTTGAGATGTTTCTTGAGGTAGGATTTTATTGCTATAAACTTCCCTCTTAGAACTTCTTTTGCTGCATCCCGTAAGTTTGGGGTCATCATGTTATCATTGTCATTTGTTTCTAGGTTTTTTTGGATTTCCTCTTTGATTTCTTCAGTGATCTCTTGGTTATTTGTAGAGTACTGTTTAGCCTCCATGTGTTTGTATTTTTTACAGTTTTTTTCCTGTAATTGATATCTAGTCTCATAGTGCTGTGGTTGGAAAAGATACCTGATACAATTTCAATTTCCTTAAATTTACCAAGGCTTGATTTGTGACCCAAGATATGGTCTATCCTGGAGAATGTTCCATGAGCACTTGAGAAAAGAGTGTATCCTGTTGTTCTTCGATGGAATGTCCTATAAATATCAGTTAAGTCCATCTTGTTTAATGTATCATTTAAAGATTGTGTTTCCTTATTTATTTTCATTTTGGTTGATCTGTCCATTGGTGAAAGTGGGGTGCTAAAGTCTCCTACTATTATTCTGTTACTGTTGATTTCCCCTTTTACGGCTGTTAGCATTTGCCTTATGTATTGAGGTGCTGCTCTGGTGGGTGCATAAATATTTACAATTGTTATATCTTCTTCTTGGATTGATCCCTTGATCATTATGTAGTGTCCTTCTTTGTCTCTTGTAATAGTCTTTATTTTAAGTCTATTCATGTATTCCACAGATGCAGGGTACACCAAGTTGATGATGGAGATTTAATCCGCTGCTCCTGAGGCTGCTGGGGGAGATTTCCCTTTCTCTTCATTGTTCACATAGTTCCTGGGGTTCATCTTTGGATTTGGCCCCACCTCTGCATCTAGGTCGCCCTCAGGCTTCTGTTCCCGCCCAGACACGATGTGGTTAAAGGAGCGGCTGATTAGGGGGCTCTGGTTCACTCAGGCCAGGGGGAAGGAGGAGTATGGAATGCAGGGCAAGCCTGAGGCATCAGAGGCCGTCGTGACGTTGCACCAGCCTGAGGGGTGCCATATGTTCTCCCGGGGAAGTTGTCCCTGGATCACGCGACCCTGGCAGTGGCGGGCTGCACAGACTCCTGGGAGGGGAGGTGTGGACAATGACCTCTGCTTGCACACAGGATTCTTGGTGCCTGCAGCCGCAGCCTTAGCGTTTCATGCCCCTCTCTGGTGTCTGAGCTCATAGCCGTGGCTCATGCCCATCTCTGGAGCTCGTTTAGGCTGTGCTCTGCCTCTGTGGGCACACAGGGAAGGAATCCCGTCTCCTCGTGCACCCCGAAACAATGGTCTCTTGCCTCTTAGGCATGTCCAGACTTTTTCCCGGACTCCCTCCCAGCTAGCCATGGTACACTAACCCCTTCAGGCTGTGTTCACACAGCCAACCCCAGTCCTCTCCCTGGGATCAGACCGAAGCCCAAGCCTCAGCTCCCTGCCCCTGCCCACCCTGGTGGGTGAGCAGACAAGCCTCTTGGGCTGGTGAGTGCTGGTTGGCACCAATCCTCTGTGCAGGAATCTCTCCGTTTTGCCCTCCGCACCCCTGTGGCCGTGCTCTCCTCCATGGCTCCGAAGATTCCCCCTGCCCAGCCCCTGTCTCCGCCATTGAAGGGGCTTCCTGGTGTGTGGAAACTGTTCCTCCTTCACAGCTCCCTCCCACTGGTGCAGGTCCTGTCCCTATTCTTTTATCTCTGTTTTTTCTTTTTTCTTTTGCCCTACCCAGGTACGTGGGGAGTTTCTTGCCTTTGGGGAAGTCTGAGGTCTTCTGCCAGCATTCCGTAGGTGTTCTATAGGAGTTGTTCCACGTGTAGATGTATTTCTGATGTATTTGTTGGGAGGAAGGTGATCTCCATGTCTTACTCCTCCAGCATCTTGAAGGTCCCCCCCAACTTGCTATAAACATTCTAAATGACATAACCATATTCTGTCTTTAAATTTTGTTTTTGATTTCAGGATGGAAATAAACATAAGACCCCTAAAAAATAGTTCCAACCTGGGACACAGTAAATAATCAGGGACCATGCAGCAAAAGTTGGGGTTGACTCCCCCAAATCCTGCACAACTGGCCACCTAAGCTCAGATGACAAACCCTATACTTATCCTGCCTTCATGTCTTTTCCACAGCTATGCCAAGAATATTAGCATTCTATAGCTCCTTTGGGTTAAGGCCAATGTGAAGATACCTCTTACCCAGACTAGAAAGACATTAACTTAGACATTTTCTTATCTTCTACCTATGGATTCATTGCATGTAGAAAACTAGAATTTAAATATGTGGAATATAGGACATGTGCGTTTGTTTCATTGAGTGAACTAAATGTGAAAATAGTTTGTAACTAGGACTCCTGGGTAGCTTGATATCACCAAGGGGAAGAAGACATGAAAAGAGGGAGGAGAAAAAGTAAGGAACACTAAAGATTCATTTCCCTTATACCACACTAAATATAAGACATAAATGGCTATAATGATAATATTGATGACAGCCACCAGGCAGAGCAATGGAAATAATAATCACTTACACGTGTATGTTATTTCAGAGTTTGCAAAGAGCTTCCCTACTTCAGTGGCTCCCTTTGACATTGGAATTGTTATTCCCATTCTATAGAAGAAGTTTGGAGAGATTAAGTAATTTTCTTAAAGTAGCATTTAGGACTTGGCAGTACTAGGGCCCAAAGCCAGACTTCTCATTTCTAGTTTGCAGCCTGTTCTGCGAGACCATGTGAGAACCCTGGATTTTGAGTCCACAGTGCAACATTCTAGTCCTTGCTCACCTCTTAAGTCTTGCACATTTAGCCAAATAATTTATATTCTTCAAGCTTCTGTTTCTTTATAGCTAAATATTATCTACCCTCCTTTTCTTGTTGGATAAAGTGAAACAGTATACAAGAAAATCTTTTATACACTGTGAAATGCTCTATAAATGTGAGGAAGGTGTAACTAAGCCCAACTTAATGACTGATATTTCTAGGGGCCTCACCTCAACGTATCCTTACAGTTTTTCCTCCCTTTTGTCTGGAAGAACAAAGAGTCTCCTTCTCTTCAAAGTTAAACCTTCCACCTGTGCTTATATGAGACCAGCAAATATTTATCAAGGGCTTACTTAGAGTCTATTGCCTCACTTAATGTCCATCATGATTTTACAGATAAAGAACTGAGATTCCTAAAAGCTGAATAATTTACCCAAGATTATGCAAATTAAGTATTAGAGTCCAGGAAGTCCCATTTCAGAGCCTACGTCTTTAATCACTGTGCAATATTGCCTCCCCAATGACTCAGGCAACTTCTTTGTTTTCCCCCATTTCAGTTATCTATTACTGCGTAACAATCCAGCCCCAAATTAAATGGCTTAAAACCAGTCCCCCTATTTGCACATGACTCTGCAATCTGTACTGAGTTCAACTGGGTCATTCTTCTGTTGACTTTGTCTGGAGTCACTCATGAGGCTCCAACCAGCTGGGAGCTTAACTGGGGCTGAACCATCCCTTGTGGTTTCTCATCCTCCAGGGTTCTCTTCAGGTGGCTGCTTATCATTCAGTGGTCTGGACCAGCCTCTAGTCCGAGCATTTTTATAGCATGGAAGATGGCTTCCACAGGAGGACAAATCCCACTTTGCAAGTGCTTCCCAGGTCTCTGCTGGCATCCTACTTGCTAATGTCCCTTTGGCCAGAACTAGTCACAAAACCAAGGGCAAAATCACAGGGTATGAAACCCAGGAGGTGCAGGTCCCTGGAGGCCATGATATTTACCACGTCTCCTCTCTTCCCATCTATCTTCTCATTCATTACTTATGTTTCCCCCTCAGCATAGAAAAGACTTGGAGGACCACATCTGAATACAAGTAAAAGTTTCCTGTGACTGCATTTCCCCTTTAGCTACCATCTCCATCTCACTCTCTTTCCTTTCATGGCCAACCATCTTAAGAGTGGTCTACACTCACTGTCTTCACTCCATTACTGTCTATCTACTCCCCAGTCACTGGAGACTGGCCTCTACCAGCACTGTTGCACCAAAACTACACTCCCTCAACTCTCCAGTAACCTCTGCATTTCCAAATGCAGTGGAGAATCTCTAGACTTGTTTACTTTGACCTCTCTGTAACATTTAATGTTTTCTTTTTCTTATGCGACTCTCCTTTCTCTCATCCTTTGTGTGTTTAGTTCTTCCCATCCTCTAATGGCACCTAATGGTCTTCACTCACCAGGGTCTGGCTCCTGTCCTCTGTTCTACTCACTGTATAGCTTTTCATGCGAAAAACACTCAAACTATACCTTTAGCCCCAAACTCTATGCTTACCTCCAGACCCATTCATTTAAGTATATCTCTACTCAAATCCAACAAGTCCAAAACGAATCATCATCTTTCCTCTAAAACTCTTATAATCCCTTATACTTGTATTACCACCACCCTTTACCCAGTTGCCCAAATTAGAAATGTGATAGCCCAAGACTCGTCCTTCGCTTCTTCCCACAGTATACAATTTGACATTGAGTCTTATCTGTTCCGGCTTTAAATATTTCTCATAACTATCCAGTGGTATACTGGCAAATGTTTAGCTACCAGCTTTTGCAGGGGGTGGGGGATGAGTAGCATTTGATGATTTCCATGGTGTAATCCTCCCACCATGGTTGATTTCAAGCTACTAATGTGACATCACTGAATAGAATTGGGAAGAGAAGTGCATTACCACACATTATATAGTATTTCCACCTACAGATACAACAGGCATAAATAACTTCAAGAGAGTAGTAGCAGTAAAAGTAGTAAAATAAGTATAAAATGATGAGTTTTGAGTATTTATTTCTTTTGTTTTTAATATAACTAAATTGTAAGTGTATATACTTTAATTTTCAGTGATGGCTTTGTTTAATAGCCAGCTCACCAAATTCCTGGAAATTTAACAACTGGCTCTCATGAGCCAGTACAAGCTGGATCTATCCCCCTCTTTTCCGTTCTCAAGACCAGAGGCAAAATTTAAGGCTCTGACCACCTGTCATCTTGATATTGCAATTTCCTCCTAGTAAGTCTTTCTACTCATCTGTCCCCCACATCGCTGTCCCAAGGACCCTTTCTAACACTCAGATCTGATTATATCATTCCCCCACTTACAGTCATTGAAGACCCATAGCTTTTCAACTGGAACTTAAAATTCCTAGTTTAATGCACAGAGACTTGCCTTGTTTTGAGCCTTATCTCCCTCTGCTTCACCCACTAACACCCTAGCAACTCAAACATATGCTGTCTTATGACTCTGGACCTTCCCCCATGCTGTTTCCACCCTCTAGATTGCCCTTCCATCTTTCACACAGCTAACTAGTACTGAGTGGTTTTTCAGATCTCAGGTTAAGAACTCCCTCCTCTGAAAGTCTTTTCTATACAGTGGCAGTAGAGAGTACTGATTAAGAACATGGACATAAAACCAAACAGCTAGGTCTCTAATGTCGGTTCTGCCACTTAACTGAGTAACCTTGAACACGTTACTTAACCTTAGTTTCCTTACTAATAAAATGATGAAAATAAAGTGCTACCTTGTAGAATTGTTGGGAAGATTCAAAGAGTTACTATGTGCAAAGCCCTCAGAACAGTGCCTGTAACTTAAGCCCTTAGGACTCAGTAAATGTTAGCAACATTAACTACCTAACTGTAAATGCTTCTTATCTGTATTTCCACAGCATTATGTACATACTCATCACATGATACTAAATCACTGATTTACTTGACTTCCTCGTTTGTAACTCTTCAGACAGGAACCATGTAGCCCTGTGCTTAGGCAGTGTCTAGTAAGTGCTCAATAAATGAATAAGAGAGTAGATGAGTGATGCAAGCTCTGGCCAACTGGGCACATGTTTCTTTTTGACTCATTCAGCTGCATTAGAGTTAAGAAAGTGAAGGGAATTTGTGAGATCCTATGATCAAATCAAAGGGAAATATTTTCTCAAGTTTAATTAGCTATACATAGTGCTATAAAAACTAAAATCAGAAGGAAATTAGTTTTAAAACCCACAATGCTTTTGCTGATTTTTGCTTCCTCTTTATGTCGCTACCATTTATAAGAAATGTGGTAACGGTGTCTTAGCCTAATTCCATTGTTATTTGTGATGAATGTAGGAAAGACTCCTCAAGTTAAAGGGAGCTTTGGTAAATGTGTGGGCAAAAGAGACCCTAAATGTCCACTGAAAAATTATTCTGACCTCACAGCAAAAATTAAATTCTATTATTTTCTGAGGCTCTAAGTTGTTTATCTAAGAATCGCAATTTGACTTTTATGGAAAATGAAAAAAGAAAGAAGAAAGATGTATTGAGCATCTCCTAGGTATCAGGCATTTTTACAAATACTATTTCTTCTAATCTTCACAAAACTGAATTAGATGTTGTATTGGGGTTCTCCAGGGTGGCAGGGAATAGATATGTGTTTATGTTTATATATAGAGAGAGACTGATTATAAGAAATTGGCTCATTCAACTATATACACTGATAAGGTTCCATAATTTGGCTTCTGCTAGCTGGAGACCCAGTAAGCATGGTGATCTCATGTAACTGTGCAGTTCTAGTCTGAAGGCCTGAGCACCAGGAACTGATGGTATATGGTCCAGACCAAGGGCAGGAGAAGACCAATGTTCCCACTCAAACAGGGAGGCTGAGAGAGCAAATTCTCCCTTATTCCAACTTTTTGTTGGCCCTCAACAGATCTGATGAAGCCCACCCGCACTGGAAGGGCAATCAGCTTTATGCAGTCTACTGATTCAAATGCTAATCTCTTCTGGAAACACCTTCACAGACACATCTAGAAATAATGTTTAACCAGATACCCGGGCATCCCACAGGCCAGTCAAATTGTCGCATAAAATTAACCATCACAGACGTTATCCCCATTTTCAGATGGGGAATCTGAGGTTCAGAGGGTTAAGTAATTTTCCAAAGATTACATGGATGGCAAATGTGGGTTCAAGTTCAAATACATGTGTTTCTAATGGCAAAGCACCATGTTCCTTCTACTAAGACAGTAATTCTAAATCAGGTGACTGTGCCCTCCAAGGTCACTTGGCCATGTCTAAAGACATTTTTGGTTGTCATAACTGGTGGGGATTGAGGGACTTGCTACTGACATACAATGGGTAGAAGTTAGGGATGCTGCTAAATGTCCTACGATGCACAGGACGGCCCTCACAACTGAAAATTATGCAGCCCAAGATGTTAACAGTGCCAAGATAAAGAGACCCTGCCTGAAACTATACTATATTAATGGTTTTCCAAAACAGTAGACAAGTAATAATATGCTGATCTAAAATATAAATGACTAGAGTTCCATAAACCTAATACATACTGGTGAAAAGAGTGAATGAACGTTAAATTCTAGATTATGATTTATTTTAATAGCCTCATCTACCTTGGGAAGAATAAGTGATGGGTACATGGGAAAGTACTTTGAAAAGGGAGACAATTTCTAGGTCCAGACAAAAACAAAATATTGTTCAACAAAAGAAACATAAGTATTATTCAACACAAGAAACTGCTACTTGGCTCAGCTATGAAGAATATTTACCTTGTCATAATGTCAAATAATGATTTAAATAAGAATTGTGATACAATTATTTTAGGAAGAGGGGGAGGGGAAGGAGGAGAAGAAGAGTACTGTGTGCATGTGTGCGTGCATGTGCTGTGTGTGTGTGAAGTGAGAGCTGTTACAGTATTAAATTACTTGAATAATGTTAAATATTAAGATATTTTTAAATACCCACTTGAGCATTTATTTAAAAATATTGAGTAACTAGCAGAAGAAATTCCTCACTTTCTTTATAAACATCAAAGTAATATTTAAAGCTGTATGGATGTATTTATATATAAAGCTATGACTCTAAAAAATCATTTAAAAAGTCATATTCTAGTTCTGGGAGATCCAGAGAATCTCTATTAAAGAATAAAAAGTGTACCCCTAATCCCAGTCAGAGTTCAGACTACCAGGCTTAGGGATACTCTGCAAGAAAATGTAGACAGCCCACTCTTTTAAGAGTTCATGTGGAGGCCAATTTACTTAGCCTCCCTGAGCCTCACTTGTTTCATCTCTAAATTAAATAAGTTCATTTGGAACTAATTAAACTCAAATGCATGGCAAATAACATAAATGAGACAGACCAGGTACAACTGCCAGCATCACTTATAGATGATGGTCTCAACTCAGATCCAGCCAGCGGTTGCCATAAAGACATAGTGGTGCTAAGAGGCTCAATGGTTCAAGAGAAACTACAAATCTGAACTTTCACATGAAAGCTCCAGATTTTAGAATGCTAGTTTAAAATACACAGTGCCTGCCAAACCCAACCCATCTGCAAGGCACCACCAGCTCACAGATTCCCAATGTGCGACCTCTAAATTAGTGAACATGGATGGCCCCTGTAGGGCAGTGCAATGTCTCATTTCTAAAAATCTCTATTGAATGTATGAGTTTCTCCAACACCAAAGAAGCAGTTTGTTTAATCCAAACCTGACCCACTATATTACTTCACTTTGTGACTTTTGCATTCACTGTGAACACTCACAAATCTTCAGAACCAAGATCTGCATAAAGCCTTTATCCAAGAAAGCACAGTCATCAACAAAGCTAGGTGGGCTTCCCTGGTGGCGCAGTGGTTAAAAATCTGCCTGCCAACGCAGGGGACACGGGTTCGATCCCCGGTCCGGGAAGATCCCACGTGCCACGGAGAAGCTAAGCCCGTGTGCCACAACTACTGAGCCTGCGTGCCACAACTACTGAAGCCTGCGCTCTAGAGCCCGTGCTCCGCAACAAGAGAAGCAACCGCAATGAGAAACCCGTGCACCGCAACGAAGAGTAGCCCCCGCTCGCCGCAACTAGAGAAAGCTCGTGCACAGCAATGAAGACCCAACGCAGCCAAAATTAAAAGAAATAAATTAATAGAAACAAAACAAAACAAAGACACGTTCTGCCAAACACAGCTGGGTCAAAAAATCAAGGAGTCATTCTCAGAGGGACATGATTGGGTAAAAACTGTCATTAATCGGTCTTTTCAGATATGTTAGTCCACAAGGACAACAATTGCCTTTAAATACAAAGGACAGTATCAAGCTCAATATTTGCTAAGCAGAGTATCTTTTAATCTTTTACAAGGAAATTTTACCCACTACTGCTAATTATCTTCTTGGTTTACAGGTCTAGAAAAATGAAGTCTGTGATTTTTTTCCTATTCATTTTGGAAACTGCAGTTGCAATCCCGGTAAATATCCTTTCTTCTATTGTTACATCTCTCCTTCCTGATACTCAATTTAGAAATCCTCCATTTAAAAGAAAATGTTCTTCAGCTTGTGCTATTTACTTAGTAGCATGTTAATCATATCACTTGTGAGATGCTTTTGATTTTATATAGCCCTAAATTTTTAAGAAATAAATCAGGGACCACCCTCCCTAAATAAATAAATAAATAAATAAATAAATAAATAAATAAAATGTTCTTATAGAATGGTTTGAAGTTCTCTTTTTTAATTTTTTTATGTTTATTGGCGTATAGTTGATTTACAGGGTTGTGCTAGTTTCAGGCGTACAGCAAAGTGAATCAGTTATACATATACACATGTCCACTCTTTTTTAGATTCTTTTCCCATATAGGCCATTACAGAGTACTGAGTAGAGTTCCCTGTGCTGTACAGTAGGTCCTTATTAGTTATCTATTTTATATATAGTAGTGTGTATATAAAATCAGTCCCAATCTCCCAATTTATCCCTTCCCCACCTTAGCCCCCTGGTAACCATAAGTTTGTTTTCTACATCTGTAACTCTATTTCTGTTTTGTAGATAAATTCATTTTTATTTTAATCAAATTTTTTTTTTCCCAAGCAAGGAATGAATGACTAGTAAAAAGGAAATAAGGTACTTTAAAAAAATATATTTCTTGGGAATTCCCTGGTGGTCCAGTGGTTAGGAATCCATGCTTCCACTGCAGGGGGCCCGGGTTCGATCCCTGGTTGGGGAACTAAAATGCCGCAAGCCGTGAGACACAACAAAAAAAAGGTCGACAAAAAATATATTTCTTTAAGAGCTAACAGGTTCTACAAGATACAAGTACGCAGCTGAAAGTGTTGACTAACAGTCTATTAGCCAGGGAATATGCCCAAATACCAAAGAGAACAGGAAGAAATAAATTCTCCTATGGAAGCTCACCAGGCTAATATGAAAAATCTAAGAAATTAGTATGAGAAATCTTGGAGCAAATACCCACACTCGCCAGCAGCATTTTCTTCAAGATCAATACATACTGGCTGAGAAATTCTGAGTCTATAATGAAAGCAAGACCCAATAGGCTAGGGACAGGAAATGATATGGTAACCATAAATCAGCTCCTAACTCACACTTGGGGGTACGTCCAAGCAAACATGCTGAAAGCAGACAGGACCAGAACTTTCTTTTCTTCACAGCCAGATATACTAGCCCCACCATTTACACTGCAATAAATCAGCCACACGCAAATCAGATCATCTGAGACCATGTCAGCAGCCTCAAAATACCTGAAAGTTGTCTTTGTTGATTTAATGGGACCGTAGCTTGGACGATCATTTGGATATCTCCCAAAGCATCCGTATCATCCTTAATCAGACTAAAGGATTTGTGCCATTTTTTCCTTTTCACCAAATGGATGAATCAACCTCCCTGAAATAAACAAAGCAATTTATCTCTTGTTCCTTCTCTCCTTCCCTCTCTACTACGTCTAAGAGTCTGTCCTTGCTTTTGTTGTTGTTTAAAGATTTATTTATTATTTATTTATATATTTTATTTATTTTTGACTGCGTCGGGTCTCAGTTGCAGCACGCGGGATCTTTCTTTGTGGTGCACGGGCTTCTCTCTAGTTGTGGCGTGCAGGTTTTCTCTTCACTAGTTGTGTGGTGCGCGAGCTCCAGGACACGGGGGCTCTGTAGTTTGCGGCACATGGGCTCTAGGTGAGGCGTGTGAGCTCAGTAGTTGCTACACGCAGGCTTAGTTGCCCCGCAGCATGTGGGATCTTAGTTCCCTGAGCAGGGATCGAACACGTGTACTCTGCATTGTAAGGCAAATTCTTTACCACTGGACCACCAGGGAAGTCCCTGTCCTTGTTTTTTGGAAAGCTTCTGGTTGACAGATGTGTCAGCAAGGATAAACACCATGCCACCCAGACCAAGTAGTTCTTAGAAAAAAGAATTTGTGAGCACTGCTAAGAATCATGCTTAAGTAACGAGGAGCTACTCCAGCTGTAATTATAAATTCTCCTCTGAAATTACAGAAGTGGAATAATTAATATGTTCAGCACAGAAAGAAGTTCCCACAGGACCATTGTTTTCTCTTGAAAATGCGGTTTGCCCTTGCAGCTGTTGCCACTATGTAAACAAGCATCAAAAGGGTCTTTGAACTAAATGTTTGAATGACACGCCTGCATATAGACATGTTCCAGATGTTTCCCTGCTAGGAAAATTTTTTTCATAGACTCAGTCCCGTGTTAAAAAACTAAGTATCGGGCTTCCCTGGTGGTGCAGTGGTTGAGAGTCCGCCTGCCGATGAAGGGGACACGGGTTCGTGCCCCGGTCCGGGAGGATCCCACATGCCACGGAGTGGCTGAGCCCGTGAGCCATGGTCGCTGAGCCTGCACGTCCGGAGCCTGTGCTCCGCAGCGGGAGAGGCCACAGCAGTGACAGGCCTGTGTACCGCAAAAAAAAAAAAAAAAACTAAGTAGCTTCTCAAAGGATATACCTGTTAAAAATCTTGTATCATTTTCCCTGCCTGCCTGAATTCTCCAGAAATAAGTGAGTTCTGTATGGTTCGGAGAAACCACACAGATTTCCAGAGGGTATGTTGTTACATGTGGAGAGAATAATGAAACAGAATTTCACTTTCTGAAAATTTCTGGAAGATAAGCTGCTGTGTTTCTGAAAGATAAGCTGTTGCCTTTCTTCCAGCTTGCTGAGGGGGAGTGGAGGAAGAAGGATGCAGAGACAGGGAGCAGTTCTCCATTAATAAGCAGAAAGTCTCCTCCACTATTGTCCTCCATCAGGCCCCTGCCAGCAACTTGCCAAACTGGCCACTGTTCTTTCTCCATGCTCCTCTTAAAAATGGCTTCTCTGGAAATTTTTTCAAATATGATTATTCCTTTTAGTTGAAAAGGTAATAAGAAGCAAGAGAAGAAACCACATCTAAAAAAAATCCTGGGGGTGGAGGGATGAACTGGGAGATTGGGACTGACATATATACACGACTATGTATAAAATAGGTAACTAATGAGAACCTACTGTAGAGCACAGGGAACTCTACTCAGTGCTCTGTGGTGACCTAAATGGGAAGGAAATCTTAAAAAGAGTGGATATATGTATACGTATAACTGATTCACTTTGCTGCGCAGCAGAAACTAACACAACATTGTAAAGCAACTATACTCCAATAAAAATTAATAAAACAATATAGGACTTCCCCAGCAGTCCAGTGGTTAAGACTCTGCCTTCCAATGTAGAAGGCGTGGGTTTGATCCCTGGTCAGGGAAATAAGATCTCACATGCTGTGGGGTGTGGCCAAAAACTAACTAACTAAATAAATAATAGAATAGAATAGAATAGAATAGAATAGATAACCAACAAGGACCTACTGTATAGCACAGGAAACTCTGCTCAATATTATGTAACAACCTAAATGGGAAAAGAATTTGAAAAAGAATAGACACATGTATATGTATAACTGAATCACTTTGCTGTACACCTGAAACTAACACAACATTGTTAATCAACTATACTCCAATATGAAATAAAAACTTTAAAAAAGTAATTTATATTTCACTTTAAAATTAAATCAATCAATAAAATCCTGTACTCCATGACTTTCTTTACACTATATAATCAGCACTACAGGACCTGGTAATGGAGTAAAGACAAGTCAATTCAAATAAAATCTGAGTTTTATACTTATACCTGGACCTGTCTGACATGAGTGTTCACAGTATCTCTCTAATAAAGATCTGTGATGAATACCTGCCTAAGATATCAGTTCATATTATTACCACTGTGTGATATTACTACTAGCTATAGTAATTTTTCACTTGGGTTACCCCTTAAAATTCACAAAATGTCTTGTATACATAGCCTTACCTTGATATTTCTGCTCACCTCACCTTGAGAGATGAGAGAGTACAGATGAACAATTTGTCAAACCACCACACATAGTAAATAGCAGAGTCAAGACTTGAAGGAAGGTCTCTTATCTCTACGTCCAGTTGTTCAACTTCTCCATCATGTATCACCGCCCAGCTCTTCATCTATGCCTCCAGTCTTGCTAGAAATAGAGCTATTCCTGTAAAGGAAATAATACTCCATAGCTGTTCAGCCCTACTAGACTTGGTGTCCTGTTTCATACAGTTTTTCAATTAGTTCAAGATTAAATTATTTTTTTACTACATGATTTCCTGATGAATATAAGACTGATAGAGTTAGGAAAGTACGCAAATATTGAATAAAGGATTTATAACTTTTCCTGCTAATTATCAGTGAGTACTTAAAAGTTAATTTAAGAAAATGCACAGTGCTATAGCCTATGGTTAATTTGATTTCAACTTTATGCTAAACAACATTTTTCAAAATTATAAAGTACAAACGCTTTGTAAAAGTTTGAAAAACACAGAAAATAATTCCAAAAATCAAAGGTTGCTATTATTGAAATCATTTTGGCCCTATCTTCCCCCATTCTCTGCATATATAACTTTTTCTTCATCATGATTGGGATTTTGTTTTCACTTAAGATTATATTCTGACTATTTGCTTGTATCTTTAAAAATTCTAGAGAATATCTTTTAACTGATGTATAAATGAAATATATTACTACTAACAATGATGACAAGAAAAAAGTAGCTAGAAATTTTTAACATTTAGGCATGAATAACAAACCAGTTTTTAATTTTTTTCAGACACAAGCAAGGTTCCTATCTGATCATTCCAACCCAACTGCTGATTCCTTGAGTTCCTTCCAACAGGCTGAAATGTTGGTAACATCTGAGCACACTGCAATCCCCACTGTAAGGGCTGAAGATGCAGAAAATGAAACTGAAGTATC
Organism: Delphinus delphis; assembly: GCF_949987515.2. NCBI lineage: Eukaryota > Metazoa > Chordata > Mammalia > Artiodactyla > Delphinidae > Delphinus > Delphinus delphis. The sequence goes on along the minus strand of NC_082687.1, from coordinate 7,374,842 downwards.
CATAGAAGACCATCCCACTCATAAGGTAAAAGTAACATGGTTATACTAGTACAGACTTTTGTCTCTCAAGGTCTCAATTCTAAAGCGTGGTCAAAGAGACTACCTGATTCACTCTAAGTTTAATTTTTTTAAGATGATGATCACATCAACTGCCTCCAATCTCTAACAGAATTGTGAGGATTAATGAGTTTTACTTCTTGGGCTGAAGTGCTACATAATTGTTTTATTTCAAAAAATTCAAGTTCAGGTTAAACTTGTAGCTATCGAATGTGAAGAACATCAAAAGTAAGTTTATAAGACATTATGTGAAGAAAAAGAATGAAGAAATATTCAATGTTGGCTTATGAATTGTAAATATGATGTAGATATGACATAATCATTTGTTTCAAGGATAAACTTTTTTCTTTTTAGCCTGAAAAATCTTCAGTACTAAAGTCAGAGGAGGAAAACCATGACCAGTCAGCAGATCAGGACCAGAGTTACAGCCAACACCTGGGATTACAGGATCAAGAGAAAAGTGAAAGTGACTTAATTGAGAATTTGGAGTATACACCAACTGAAGGTACACTGGACCTTAAAGAAGATATGAGTGAGCCTCCAAAGGAAAAGCTCCCCGAAGGATTCCTTGGTCATGATGTTAGTCCCACTGTAGATTCTAATCAACAAGAAAGCATCACAGAGACAGAGGAAAACCAAGAACAACCTATAAATGACTCACATCCTCAGTTGAACGGGAGCAGCAAACAGAGCCAAGACCTAAGTGTTCAAGGAAACCAAGAGCAGGGTCCAAATATCCCAAATGGAGATGAGGAAGAGCCAGGTAAAATTGGTACCCACAATGATAACCAAGAAAGGGAGAGAGAAGTTCCCGAGCAGCATTCTACCAGCAATCAGGAAGAAGACAGTACACAGTCTGATGGTATTTTGGAAGAGTCCTATCAACCAACTCAAGTAAGCAAGATGCAGAAAGATGAATTTGAACAGGGTGGCCAAGAACAAGAAGAGGAAAACTCCAATGCAGAGATGGAAGAGGAAACTGCATCAAAAATCAGTAAGCCCAATCAAGATAAAGAATGGCAGAGCCGAGAAGCACAGCCTGGCCTTGAAGTTATCAGCAACCATGAGGAGATGGACAAAAAGACTCTTTCTGAGCCTTTGCTGGTGGAGCCTACGGATGGTAACATCATGCCCGGAAATCATGGGACTGATGATGACGGCGATGATGGCCCCAGGCACAATGCGAGTGAGGAGTACTTCAACCCAAGCGAGGCTTTCCTGGAGAATGAAAGAGCTCAATCCAATTACTATCACATTAACTATGAGGAGCAAAGAGAAAAAGCACGTGAGAATGAGAATGTAGATACCAGCGAACCTGTAGAAAACCGAGGGGTGAGATTGTTTACAATGATGCTTGTCCGATAAAGTGGTTAGCTTTTCAAAAAATAGCCATGACCTTTTTCTGTGCTCCTGCAATCCCTTGTGCTCATCTCTTAGTACATTACTAAAATATATTATAATTATTTATTTTTCTCTACATCTCCATCATTAGTCTGAAAATGCCTGTTTTATTTGGGTTCCCCTAGAAGCATATCCTGGATTTTAGTGCAGTTTGTTTGAGAAGTTCAGGGAACAAAGGAAGCTAATCAACGGTACATAATTAAAGCCATGGAAAGCACATTCCTCTGGATTAGCCCCTTTGGAGAGTGAGGGACCTATGGCTTTTATAGAAGCTGAGGATTACTAGGAGAGGTGTGAATTCCCCAGCACTTCCAGTCTGTCCTTGGGCAGGCCATATAGAGTGTCGTGGTTTTCCAGGCACAGAGATGCAGATACCGGCAGTTGAACATCCCTGGCACTAACTAGAGTGGTAAATTCTGATAGATAAGAGGGATGGGAGGCATGACAACTGCTGCTCTCATGCCTTGATAGCAGGTGCCAGGTCATAGTCAAGTTGATCACCAATGTCTAGCAAAATGCCTCTAACATAATAACGTAAGAGATCCAGCAATGTTTATTGATTTAGCTATATAGGCAAAGAACAAAGACTTCAGCTACAGCTTTTTGAAGCAAACACACACCAAAATGATAATCGGGAAACAGCAACAGGGTGAGGGAAGGGAAGAAACATATTGCAATTTGGTTGTTTAATCATTTGGAGCTTTCATGCAAAACTCTGGCAGCCACCCACCAGGAGCACGTAGCACAGCTTTTGGTGGGCAAGGTGAATACTAACTTCGATTCCTGAGAACTCTGCTGCCATTCTAAGGCAGGAGTTTTCTTACATTTTAGAAACCTCGTAAGAAACATTTCCCAATAGCGTCACAGAGATTACTAATGTAATCATGTCTTAACTATAGAATCACATGGTAATACCACATTTCTACTGTTTTCCCAAACCAAAGGGGAGGTTCCAACTTCGCTTCTGATGTTAGTTCCAATGTTTATTGGGTAATCCCCAGAGATATAGCACTGAACCCAGTTCATAAAGATAGAAATGGCTCCTGTTCTCAGAGGGTTACTGTCTATTTCCACGGCTGCGGCTGGTGTCTTCTCCTTCTGAGATCTGAAACGATCGGAGTATGAAAAACTCTGTGAAGGTACGCACAGTGGAAATATAAATTATGTAAAGGCTTTCCCTAAAATAGACTTCAACTTCTGCTCTTGTTATTATAAAGGCCAAGAAAGCAGAAAGCTCACTGAATGAAGATGACCGTTCAACTGAAGGCAACACAAGGGTGCACAGTGTCGGTGAGTATGGGCTAAGCAAGCAGTCTGTGACTATATGAGGAGAGAGACGGAATAGGCTATGTTGCGCTATCCCCACGCCATCATCTGTGACTACTGCACAGAATTTTTCCTCTCCCCACTCCTCCCCAAGGAAATGCTCCCATAAATTGTTGACATTCTCGTGTGCACATTTGATCTACAACTGTGGTAACTGTGTTTACAAACTGGAAATCCGGTTGCAATGTTACTGCAAAAGCTAGAATTCTTTTTCTCTAAGTCCTTTTGCTTCGAAGAAGAAAAATTGATTCTACCTTATTTACACTCAAATCCATAACTTAGAATTGAGATCTCATATTTAATAAAGACCTAATTTTTTTTTTTTTTTTTTTTTTTTTGCGGTACGCGGGCCTCTCACTGTTGTGGCCTCTCCCATTGCGGAGCACAGGCTCCGGACGCACAGGCTCAGCGGCCATGGCTCACGGGCCCAGCCACTTTGCGGCATGTGGGATCTTCCCGGACCGGGGCACGAACCTGTGTCCCCTGCATCGGCAGGCGGACTCTCAACCACTGCACCATCAGGGAAGCCCCCAAAACCTAATTCTTAATCACATACCCCAATCACAAAATTTTGAATTTCAACCATAAAAATTCTCATGGCTTATTTAACTTTTGGCCAACTTGCACAGCACTGCTCTGTAGACGTCAGACTATGACCATTGCCGGCAGGTCAAGAAAAGTTGTTTGTTCTTTTTAGATCCCCAATCCAAACTGCAAAGAAATCTAGACTATTATGCAAAATAGTCTGGAGCCAGAGGGTCCCACCTGAAAATTAACGCGTCCATTAAAAAGGCTTCTAATGTTTTCCCAAATTTTCTCTTAGTCATGGAAATGGAACTGTCTGGATGAATTTGAGTTTACGTACTCACTTTAGCTTTGTCCATGTTTCCTGTCTAAACTTTTCTGTTAGATTCTTGCATGAGCTTCCAGTGTAAAAGAGGACACGTCTGCAAGACTGATCAACAGGGAAAACCCCACTGTGCTTGCCAAGATCCAGCGACTTGTCCTCCTACAAAACTCCTTGACCAAGTAAGGCTTCTACAAAATGGTCTTTAAGGGACATCAAACAGTTAGTGATTTGAATGAAAGTAATTTGCAGTTGAAATCTTTTGTTAAAGAGAAAAGTGAATGCCCAGGTTATCATCTAATGTTTAAACAACAGTCAATAGAAACAGTAGTTCATTAGACTTTAAGGAACAGAGTGTTTTCCCAATGAACATTCCCAAGCCTGAGGTTTTTCTCCTACTTGTCTTTCTTAGGTTTGCGGCACTGACAATCAGACCTACGCCAGCTCCTGCCATCTCTTTGCTACTAAGTGCAGATTGGAGGGGACCAAAAAGGGGCACCAACTGCAGCTGGATTACTTTGGAGCCTGCAAATGTAAGAGTCTAACCACCACTGCTGAAAGTGTTTTGGATGAATCTGAATTATATACATATATATAGGTACTCATATATATGCAGACGACAATAGCAAAAAGTTGATGTAGTTCTGAATCCAGGCTGCACATTAAAATAACTGGGAAGACTTTTTTAAAAATTAGAAGAATAATGTCCAGGCTTTAACTGTAAGAGATTCTGATTTAATTGGACTGGGTTGGAACCTTGGCATTGTTTTTTCACTTGTTTTCAAAGTAACCAAGACAATTCTAATGTGCAGTCAGCGTTCAGAACCACTATGATAATGTTATCCGCTTAATAACTGAGATGAATCATTGGAATTTTGTTAAATTAGTCGTCCTCTTCCAAAAGCGAAGCCTTTGCCAAGAAGTTTTAGTGACAGCATAGTCCTCCAGAAGTTTTTGAAATTGTCTTCCTTCCCCAGGATACTCTCAATTGTGTTTGGATCTCCTGGTCGCTAAGTGATTCTCCACATTAGCAGTGCTCACTAACCTCTCCTGTCTTTCCAGACACATGAGAGGATTCCGTTTCTCAGCCCCCTTGATGTTAGATGCAGCCATATGAGTTGCTTTGTCCAGTGAAATGCGAGCAAAAGTCATCCGTGGGAGCTCTGGACAGAGCATTTAAGAGCTGTGTATGGCTCTCCATGCCGTCTTCACCTCGTGTTGAGATGATGCTGAATGGCGGTGTCTCCCCCATCCTGAGCCCCAGAGAGACAGAGGAGCAGAGCTCTCCTGCCAACTTACAGGGGACATGCAGCAGGATGGAGAGATAAACGTTTGATGTGATGTACGACATACTAGTCAACACTGCTGTATATGGTATATTTGAAAGTTGCTAAGAGAGTAGATCCTGACAGTTCTCACCACAAGGAAATAAAAAACTCAAGTTAACTATATGAGGTTACAAATGTTTAACTAAACTAATGATTACTGTGGTAATCATTACACAATATATGTATGTCAAGTCATTATGCTGCACACCTTAAACTTACAGTGTGGTATGTCAGTTATACCTGAAAAATATGTTTGTTCCTTTAAGCCACTGAGATTTAACATTATTTCCACAGTATAAGCTAACTGCTGCCTTTTGCTCTTTTCTCCTAATAAATAGCTCTTGTGACCTCCACCTCTGAATTCCAACTCTCTGATTCTAGGGTAGTGGTTCTCAGCCCTGGCTGCACATCACAATTGCTTCTGGAGCTTTTTAAAACACCCTGATGCCCAGGCTCCACCCAGATCAATCAAATCAGGATTTCTTTGAAAGGAAGCTGGCATCTGGTATGTTTTTAAAACACTCCTGGCAATTCTGCTATGGTGCCAGGGTTAAGGACCACTGTTGTGATGGAGGGGCAGTGAGGATGCTGTCAGTCACCGGAAGTTGTCAAGCATCCTGTTATGAGGACTGTCCTTGGGACCGGAGTAAGACCCCCAAATTAAAATCAATTTACTTTCTGCCTGGAACAGCTATCCCTGCTTGTACGGACTTTGAAGTGAACCAGTTTCCTCTAAGGATGAGAGACTGGCTCAAGAATATCCTCATGCAGCTTTATGAACCTAACCCTGAGCACGCTGGATATCTAAATGAGAAGCAGAGAAATAAAGTAAGTTATCCACGGCCAGCTACCTAAGTGTCTGTCTACAGAGCTTGAGGAAAAAAGTGTCAGGGGACGGGGCTGGGGGGAGGGGTATATCAGCCCTTCCTCTGCATATCAGAAACCACACCTAGTTAACACCCATGGATTAACAAAATAGTAGTGGTCATTATTCACGCCTCAAAGCTTGGGACACAGCCAAACCACCCGATTCGTACAGGCAGGGCAGGGGCCTGAGTAAGAGCTCTTGAACTCATCCCTAGAGCAAACTCTGTTGACCAAAATGAACCTCAGTTCAGTGTTTATATGTTCAGGCCCAGGCATGTTATTTAAATCTAAACATGTTTTTTGCCTTTATAGGCCAGACATAGATTTATGATATAAGGGAAATCCATTATTAACAATGTCAGTAATATATTAAGATTAAAAAGTGCAGAATATTAATCCTAGAAGTTCCCAGGGAAAATTCATTCATCAGATAGTTATTGAGTGTATACCAGGTACCTGGAATTGATTTACATGCTGGAAATACAGCAAGGGACCAAACAAAAATCTCTGCCTTCATGAGCCTACATTCTAGGCAAAGAGATGATATATACTTATATACACATGTATGCAAATATGAACATACATGCAAATAAACATTTATGCAAATATGTTATGTCAGGTGGGATGAAACATGCTATAAAGAAAAAAATAAAACATGTAGGAGGGTGTGCATTAACTGTGTCAAATGCTGTTTACAGGTTGTTAAGATGGGGACTGAGAGTTGGCCCCTGATTTGGCACATGACAGTCATAGTTGACCATGACAGGAGTTGTTTTTGCAAGAGAAAAGCCTGAATGGATAGGGTTCAAAAGAGAATAGGAGGAATGATGTAAAAGCAGCAAGTAGAGAAGACACTTTGCTGTAAAGGGGAAAAGTGAAATGGGTGGCAGGTGGACAGGAATGTGAGTTCAAGGGTCCTATCTACCAGCGGGAGGTGACAGAGGATGTTTGTATGCCTCTGGAAATAATCCAGTAAAGAAGGAAGGATGCCCAACTGCCACAGGGTATTCTTGAGTAGATGAGAAGGGGTGAGCTTCTGAGCACCAGTGAGCAGCTGGGCTGAGTAGATGAGGAGCGAAGGAATTTCACGCATGGTGACAAGGAGGGAAATTGGTAGATGTGTTCATGAGAACAAGTAGAAGTTCTGTTCTGATTGCTTTCAGTTAGTGCACTAATTGGTAACGTCACAAGCTGGTAGTTTTATATGCATCGCCCCTAAGTAATTTCTATCCTCTCTCTTTAACAACACATTGCCACAGACAGCCTTGAGACCATTAGATACAAAACAGGGAAATTTCAATAGGGGTGTCAAGCAGCATCATGCCAGGGCTGACCTGAGCCGCAGCAGGCACTGGATGGAAATACATAAAGGATTAAGAATGGAGTATGCCAGGACTTCCCCAGTGGTCCAGGGGTAAAGAATCGAATCCGTCTTCCAATGCAGGGGACGCACGTTTGATCCCCGGTCAGGGAACTAAGATCCCACATGCCACGGTGCAACTAAGCCCGCGCACCACAACTACTGAGCTCACACGCCTCAACTAGAGCCTGAGTGCCGCAAACTACAGAGCCCATGCACCCTGGAACTGGCACGCCACAGCTGCAGAGCCCACGCCACAGCTAGAGAGAAGCCTGCATACCACAACGAAGAGCCCACGTGCCTCAACTAAGACCTGATGCAGCCAAAAATAAGTTTAATTAATTAATAATAAAAAAAAAAAAGAATGGAGTATGCCAGTGGGGAAGAACAGAACTTTTCACCAACAAATGAACAATTTTGTCTAGGTCCGTTCAGCCCTTTTCATTAAAACCTTTTCATAGTTTTAAGAAATATGAGGAACATCACTTGGTTAAAAGATCAAACAAAGTCTTAAATTTCTTCTGAAAACCCCAGGGTTTTTTAAATGTTAGCTGTTATTCTATGCAGAAAGCTGTAGTGTTGATTAGAAGGCATGTAATTTGTTCTCAAATAACATTCTGGGTTTGTTTTCCTCTGTCATGTGAGGAATACTCTTCAAGTAAAGTTTAGCAAGTGATAATTCCATTACACTTGTCTGATTCTCTAATGATCACCTCCCTTCCTAATCTCAGGTCAAGAAAATTTACCTGGATGAAAAGAGACTCCTGGCTGGGGACCACTCGCTTGACCTTCTCTTAAGAGACTTTAAGAAAAACTACCACATGTATGTGTATCCGGTACACTGGCAGTTCAGTGAGCTGGATCAACATCCTAGGGACAGGTAAACACTTTGCACCTTCCCGTTAACTAGGTCATCTCGCTGATACAATGTCTAGTTATCTGTACCCAAGAATTCTAAACAGATTTACGAAACTTCCGAGTTCCATTTTAGAACATAGAAATGTCAAGCAAATACGGTTATGAGTCTAAACACAAAGCTGCTTTGAGGGACTTCCCTGGCCGTCCAGTGCTTAAAATTTCGCCTTCCAATGCAGGGGGTGTGGGTTTGATCCCTGGGCAGGGAGCTAAGATCCCACATGCCTCGCGGCCATAAAACCAAAACATACAACAGAAGCAATATTGTAACAAATTCAATAAAGACTTTAAAAATGGTCCACATCCAAAAAATTTAAGAAAAAAAGAAAAGTGCTGCTTTGACCATAACAGAATATGGCCACAATTCCACAAGCTCCCAAGTCTCCATGTTAGGGTTCAGCCTCCCGAGAGGCTCTTTCCACTCTTCCTCATTCTTGATCCTAAATTCTGAAGCTAATCTGATTGGCCCCAGTTGGATTAAGCACCTACGTCTGGAATGATCCGGTACGGCCAGTGGTAAGAGCCAGGTTGTATAAACATGATTGTTGGGATGCAGCCCTATAAATTTAGGGTGGAGGGACGAGAGTTCCTAGGGAAGAAGGAAACCTTATGAATTGACATCCCAAAAGCTGTCTGTCTTACCCACAAATCGTTTATTTCATTTGTAGCTCTTCATGAACGCACTCCTTATTTGCCGTCCTCAGCAGCCTTGGGGAAGAAAAATGCCCTTGGTGGTCGTAAGAGTTAGCTCTTCATACACAAGTTAGTAACCCAGTTAATTGGCTGCCATTTATCTCATTGCAGGGTCTTGACCCACTCTGAGCTCGCTCCTTTGCGGGCATCTCTGGTGCCCCTGGAACACTGCATAACGCGCTTCTTTGAAGAGTGTGACCCCAACAAGGATAAGCACATCACCCTGGAGGAGTGGGGTCACTGCTTTGAAATTAAAGAAGGTAAATTCATCATCAGCCCAGGGAGGGGGGTGTCCTCTTCTCCAGATAAGCCCTAAGCCTGCAGCCCTCATAGACAGGTCCTGCTGTGTGTTCAAATTGAAACCTAGAGACCACAAGGTGGCAGACTGCAAGGTTTTTTCTTACTCCCTTTATGATCTCTGTTTCAAAGTGTAGCAAGGGTAAATATTTAAGGGGTAACTGCACTGAGGTCTCAGAAATTGGCTAAGCCTAAGAAAGTGATGTGAATCCAGAGAGCTGCGCCAAATCTCCGAAGGCTACCTTTCTACGGAAGGAAGGAAGGACTTTATATCCTTCCTTAACCTGAGTATTGGGCCAAACTTTAAAAAATCATATGTGAAGAGTAAAACAGCAAGCTTGATCCTGAAAATGGGAGATGCCAGAAGAATCTTAGAATTGAGTACCAACACACTAAAGATTGTCACCAGTTGTGCCCAGGTGTTATTCCTTTAATCCAAAAGGAATTCCCCTGCAGCGGAGGAATTTAAATTTAGACATTTGTTTTGCTAGGTTATGTCTTAATGTACTTCCTTTTCTTTTCCTAAGTTACAGTTGATTTTTATGAGCAAGGCTGTTTTTTAATAATCGAGATATGAAAGGTGTTCAAACAATGAGCAATCAAAACTGCTCACAGAATGTATATCAACAATGAACATCAAATCTCTAAAGCAGAGGTTTTACCCATGTGTTCACGACATACGTATACGTAGGATGACTATGCAGCCAAGAAATAAAGAAACGTAAGTTCATCAAAGGTCAGAGTTTCCCCAAAAGAGGTAACTTGTGTGAACTTCACTCTAAAAATATTCTTTATGCATATGTATGATGGCTTGAAATTGGAAAGAAAGAGTTGGAATATGAGGATTTAGTTATTTACTGACAAATAGATAAGCAGAAAAGGTCCTTTTCCTCTACAGTGTTATTCTGTGAAATAAGTACAACTGCAATGAGCAAAGAATGAATCTTTTTGTAAGCACTTAGTTCTGTGTATTAGTTGTCCATTTCTGCACAAGAAATTACCTTAAAGATTAGAAGCTTAAAATCTCTCTCAACGTTTCTGAGGATTAGGAATCCGGGAGGACCTCACCTGGATGGATCTGCCTTAGGATCAGCTCTAAGCTCACTTACATGGCTATTGGTAGGAGGCTTCAGTTCCTAACCATGTGGTCCTTTGCACGGTGCTTCTCATAACATGGTGTCTGGTTTCCTCCAGAGCAAGTGATCAGAGACAGAGATAGAAAGAGAGAGTCCAAGACAGAAGCCGCAGTTCCCTGTAGGACTAATCTCAGAAGTGACATATTTCTGCCATATTCCGTTTGTCACACAGTCTAACCCTGCTACAATGTGGGGGGAGACCACAGGAGATGGGGATCATTGGGGGCCAGAGTGGAGACTGTCGGACCCCATACTGTTTACATCCTATTAACATCAATAGGAAATTAACAGGCAATTAAGACCCAGTCTCATGCAAATAATGCCAATTTCCTTTCTAACACCTATTCTATAAGCACAGTACTTACAAATTCATATACATCCCTAAAAATGGCTAACAATGTTTTTTCCAATTCCCATGTTGAAAAGATAAAATGTACCCAAGGACAGCTGCCCTGACCCCTCCCCACCACCATTATCAAGAAAAAAACTTAGCTGGGACAGGACATATTTATGTATGCCCTTTTATATGGCACGTGATTTTAAAGGAGTGATCCAAAGGCAAATTTAAAGAGAGGCCATTTAAGGAAACCAGTTGCACTTCACTGTTCCTTTCAAAATTTCTGGCAGCTCTTCAGCATATGAGCCTACTCAGGCCCTGTGCTGGGGGGTTGTCTGGGAGAAGCAGGAAGGGCTTAAATTCTGTGACTCGCAAAGCTCCTAACATTCTTGTTTGTTCACTGTGGTTTGGCCATGATTACATTTTGAAGAAGGGAAACAATTATCACACAATAAGCCAGCAAAGCAGATATTAAATATTCAGTCAGGACATGGAAACAAGTTACTGCTTTGGGATTCAGCTAGGGAGAGAAAAAAAATGTCTATCTGTAAGCATACAAATGTATTCCCTCGGGACGGAGAAATCCACAGGACAAGATAAATTGTAGCCAGTGTTGTCCTGAATTTTAACCTCCTTTGCTCTGAACTAGATGTGCTCAAATATTCCAGCTCTGTTATTAACTAGCTATGAAAATTAGGGCATGCCACTCATCCTCAGCAAGTCTCATTCTCCTTGTGTGTAAAAATGGGATTCAATTACGAGGTGAAGGAGTCTTATTTATTTAGTGCCTATGACATACTGTGGATTAACATATATCCACATTAATCTTTAGGAAAACCTTTCAAGCTAGACGAACAGAGGAAATAAGTCACATCATGCAGGTCCTACTAAGCCAGTTAAAGACATTATCCTCAGAGTACTGGCGGATGCCAAAAGGGTTTTTAACAAGGGAGTGATTTCACTGGATTTGTACTTAAGAAAGATTCTTTTGGTTACACTGTGGATAAGCCGGAGAACTGTTGTGGTGAACCCAGGCAAAAGTTGATGAGAACCTGAATTAGGGCAGTTATAGTAGGGAAAAAGAAAAGTTAACATATTCCAATATATTTTAAAATATCAATATATTCAAGATATAGTTGAGAATATAAACATATTAAAGATGTACAGTATGCAGAAATAATAAGACAGTGTTTCATAGGAAATACGTGGAGGCAGGAAGCAGGCAGTTAGGTTGAGAGGAAGAGAAGTACAATGCCTAGGTTCCTGGCACAGGCCAGGCAGGGTGAGGAGAGGTACCTTCCACTGAGACAGAAAACACAAGAACAGAAGCAGGTTTGGGGGGAAAAGATAAATTCCATCTGGGACACATTAAATTTTGAAGTCGCTGGGTGACAACGTACAGCTGATAGTTGAGGGACTTCCCTGGGGGTCCAGTGGTTAAGATTCTGCACTTGCAATGCAAGTGGCGAGGGTTTGATCCCTGGTCAGGGAGCTAAGAGCCCACAGGCTGTGCAGCACTGCCAAGAAAATAAAAATGAAAAAAAAAGATAGTTGAATATATGGGCCTGCTTTTCAAGACAGAATTTAGGAATTGAAATACATATGTGGGGATTGTGAGCATACAGAAAATAATTGATACCAGGGAAGGAAATTAATTTTCTTAGGAAAATGTGCTGAGTTACATGGAAAAGGGTTTTGGGTTGAATACCAAGGAACAACATCTAGATGATGGATACAGGAGGAAGAAGGAGTACATGAAGCAGAATGAAAAGTCTCCTGAAAGAAAAAAGGAAAGAGGATAGTGGGCTTCCCTGGTGGCGCAGTGGTTGAGAGTTCGCCTGCCGATGCAGGGGACGCGCGTTCGTGCCCCGGTCCGGGAAGATCCCACATGCCGCAGAGCGGCTGGGCCCGTGAGCCATGGCCGCTGAGCCTGCGCGTCCGGAGCCTGTGCTCCACAACGGGAGAGACCACAACAGTGAGAGGCCCGCGTAACGCAGGAAAAAAAAAAAAAAGAGGATAGTGCCATATCTAAGGAGGTGTTTCAAAGAGGAGGAAGAGATCACAGTGCTAAATGCTGCTGAGATGTCAAGTAAGGTAAAAGACTGAGAATATTCATTGGACGTAGAAATAAGGATACCCTGGATGGCCTTGGAAGAGCAGTTTTTGTGGAAAGGTAGAGATGGAAGCAAGACACATAAGAAAGAAGAGGAGATAAGAAAGGCTAAAGAGTGAAGGTTTGAAAGCAGGAATGAGCTAGAGAGGGATATAGAGTTGAGGGAAGCATTTTTGAGAATATAAGAGGCTTGAGCTCTTATCATTTATTCATGCATTCATTCCTTCAACAAGTCTTTACTGGTGGTCTACATAGTACCAGGCACTGTTCTCAAGGCTGGATATGCAGCATATTTAAACATTAATAGGAAGGGCCCGTTAAAAAAAAAAAAAGGAAAGATTGAGGATATAAGAAAAAAAGAGGAAAATAGGGGAGAATTCTGAGATCAGAAGAGATCCTGAGCACAGGCAGAGGATTAGCCTCCAAGTCAACAGGAGGGACATCTCTCATCTGAACAGAAAGAAGACAGCAAGATGGCGGAGTAGAAGGACATGCCCTCACTCACTCATGCAAGAGCACTGGAATCACAACTAACTGCTGAACAATCATCGACAGGAAGGCACTGGAACCCACCAAAAAATATACACCACATCCACAGACAAAGGAGAAGCTGCAATGAGACAGCAGCAGGGGCACAATCATGATAAAATCAAATCCCATAACTGCTGGGTGGGTGACTCAAACTGGAGAACAATTATACCACAGAAGTCCACCCACTGCAGTGAAGGTGCTGAGCCCCATGTCAGGCTTCCCAACCTGGGGGTCCAGCGACAGGAGGAGGAATTCCCAGAGAATCAGACTTTGAAGGCTAGTGGGATTTGATTGCAGGACTTCAACATGTGTGGGGGAAACAGAGACTCCACTCTTGGAGGGTACACACAAAGTAGTGTGCACATTGGGACCCAGGGGAAGGAGCAGTGACCCCAGAGGAGACTGAACCAGACCTACCTGCTAGTGTTGGAGGGTCTTCTGCAGAGGCGGGGGGCAGCGGTGGCTCACCACAGGGACAAGGACACTGGCAGCAGAAGTTCTGGGAAGTACTCCTAGGCGTGAGCCCTCCCAGAGTCTGCTATTAGCCCCACCAAAGGGCCTGTAGCCTCCAGTGCAGGGTCACCTCAGGCCAAACAACCAACAAGGAGGGAACTCATCCCCACCCATCAGCAGACAAGCGGATTAAAGTTTTTCTGAGCTCTGCCCACCAGAGCAACACCCAGCTCTACCTACCACCAGTCCCTCCCATCAGGAAGCCTGCACAAGCCTCTTAGGTAGCCTCATCCACCAGAGGGTAGACAGCAGAAGCAAGAACTACAATCCTGCAGCCTGTGGAATGAATACCACATTCACAGAAAGATAGACAAGGTGAAAAGGCAGAGGGCTATGTACCAGATGAATAAATAAGATAAAACCCCAGAAAAACAACTAAATGAACTGGAGATAGGCAACCTTCCAGAAAAAGAATTCAGAATAATGATAGTAAAGATGATCCAGGACCTCGGAAAAAGAATGGAGGCAAAGATCAAGAAGATGAAAGAAATGTTTAACAAAGACCTAGAAGAATTAAAGAATAGACACCTAGAAAAATTAAAGAACAAACCAACGGAGATGAACAATATAATAACTGAAATGAAAAATACACTAGAAGGAATCAATAGCAGAATAACTGAGGCAGAACAATGGATAAGTGACCTGGAAGACAGAATGGTGGAATTCACTGCAATGGAACAGAATAAAGAAAAAAGAACAGAAAGAAATGAAGACAGCCTAAGAGACCTCTGGGACAACATTAAACACACCAACATTTGCATTATAGGGGTCCCAGAAGGAGACGAGAGAGAGAGAGAGAGAGAGAGAGAGAGAGAGAGAGAGAGAGGGGACCCGAGAAAATATTTGAAGAGATTATAGTTGAAAACTTCCCTAACATGGGAAAGGAAATAGCCACCCAAGTCCAGGAAGTGCAGAGAGTCCCATACAGGATAAATTCAAGGAGAAACATGCCAAGACACATAGCAATCGAACTGACAAAAATTAAAGACAAAGAAAAATTATTAAAAGCAACAAGGGAAAAATGACAAACAACATACAAGAGAATGTACATAAGGTTAATAACTGATTTCTCAGCAGAAACTCTACAAGCCAGAAGGGAGTGGCACGATATATTCACAGTGATGAAAGGGAAAAACCTACAACCAAGATTACTCTAGCCGGCAAGGATCTCATTCAGATTCGATGGAAAAATCAAAACTTTACAGACAACCAAAAGCTAAGAGAATTCAGCACCACCAGACCAGCTCTACAACAAATGCTAAAGGAACTTCTCTAGGCAGGAAACACAAGAGAAGGAAAAGACCTACAATAGCAAAGCCAAAACAATTAAGAAAATGGTAATAGGAACATACATATCAATAATTAGCTTAAATATAAATGGATTAAATGCTCCAAAAAAAAGACATAGACTGGCTGATGGATACGAAAGCAAGACCCATATATATGCTGTCTACAAGAGACCCACTTCACACCTAGGGACAAGTACAGACAGAAAGTGAGGGGATGGAAAAAGATATTCCATGCAAATGGAAATCAAAAGAAAGCTGGAGTAGCAATTCTCATTTCAGAAAAATTAAACTTTAAAATAAAGACTATTACAAGAGACAAAGAAGGGCACTATGTAATGATCAAGGGGTCAATCCAAGAAGAAGATAAAACAATTGTAAATATTTATGCATGCAAGATAGGAGCACCTCAATACATAAGGCAAATGCTAACAGCCTTAAAAGGGGAAATCGACAGTAGCACAATAGTAGTTGGGGACTTTAACACCCCACGTTCACCAATGGACAGATCATCCAAAACAAAAATAAATAAGGAAACACAAGCTTTAAATGACACAATAGACCAGATAGATTTAATTGATATTTATAGGAGATTCCATCCGAAAACAGCAGATAACACTTTCTTCTCAAGTGTACATGGAACATTCTCCAGGATAGGTCACATCTTGGGTTACAAATCAAGTCTCAGTAAATTTAAGAAAATTGAAATCATATCAAGCATCTTTTCTGACCACAACACTATGAGATTAGAAATCAATTACAGGGAAAAAAACGTAAAAAACACAAACACATGGAGGTTAAACAATACATTACTAAATAACCAAGAGATAACTGAAGAAATCAAAGAGGAAATCAAAAAATACCTAGAGACGAATGACAACAAAAACACGATGATCCAAAACTTTTGGGATGCAGCAAACACAGTTCTAAGAGGGAAGTTTATAGCAATATAAACCTACCTCAAGAAACAAGAAAAATCTCAAATAAACAATCTAACCTTACACCTAAAGCAATTAGAGAAAGAAGAACAAAACACGAAAAAACAAGTTAGTAGAAGGAAAGAAATCATAAGGATTAGAGCAGAAATAAATGAAATAGAAACAAAGAAAACAATAGCAAAGATCAATAAAACTAAAAGATGATTCTTTGAGAAGATAAACAAAACTGATAAACCTTTAGCCAGACTTATCAAGAAAAAGAGAGAGAGGACTCAAATCAATGAAATTAGAAATGAAAAAGGAGAAGTTACAACGGACACTGCAGAAATACAAAGCATCATAACAGACTACTACAGGCAACTCTATGCTACTAAAATGGATAATCTGGAAGAAATGGACAAATTCTTAGAAAGGTATAACCTTCCAATACTGAACCAGGAAGAAATAGAAAACATGAACAGACCAATCACAAGTAATGAAATTGAAACTGTGATTAAAAATCTTCCAACAAACAAAAGTCCAAGACCAGATGACTTCACAGGTGAATTCTATCAAACATTTAGAGAAGAGCTAACACACATCCTTCTCAAACTCTTCCAAACAACTGCAGAGGAAGGAATGCTCCCAAACTCGTTGTACAAGGCCACCATCATCCTGATATTAAAACCAGACAAAGATACTACAAAAAAAGAAAATTACAAACCAATATCACTGATGAATATAGATGCAAAAATCCTCAACAAAATACTAGCAAACGGAATCCAACAGCACATTAAAAGATTCATACACCATGATCAAGGAGGATTTATCCCAGGGATGCAAGGATTCTTCAATGTACACAAATCAATCAATGTGAAAAACCATATTAACCAATTGAAGAATAAAAACCATATGATCATCTCAATAGATGCAGAAAAAAAACTGTTGACAAAATTCAACACCCATTTATGATAAGAACTCTCCAGAAAGTGGGCATTGAGGGAACCTACCTCAACATAATAAAAGCCATATATGACAAACCCACAGCAAACGTCATTCTCAATGGTGAAAAACCGAAAGCATTTCCTCTAAGATCAGGAACAAGACAAGGATGTTCACTCTCGCCACTGTTATTCAACATAGTTTTGGATGTCCTAGCCATGGCAATCAGAGAAGAAAAAGAAATAAAAGGAATCCAAATTGGAAAAGAAGATGTAAAACTGTCATTGTCTGCAGATGACGTGATACTATCCATAGAAAATCCTAAAGATGCCACCAGAAAACTACTAGAGCTGATCGATGAATTTGGTAAGGTTCTTCATTGCATTCTTATACACTACCAATAAAAGATCAGAAAGAGAAATTAAGGAAACAATCCCAGTCACCATTGCAACAAAAAGAACAAAATACCTAGGAATAAACCTACCTAAAGAGGTAAAATACCTGTACTCCGAAAACTATAAGACACTGATGAAAGAAATCAAAGATGACACAAACAGATGGAGAGATATAGCACGTTCTTGGACTGGAAGGATCAATATTGTGAAAATGACTATTCTACCCAAAGCATTCTACAGATTGAATGAAATCCTTATCAAATTACCAATGGCGTTTTTTACAGAACTAGAACAAAAAATTTTTTAATTTGTATGGAGACACAAAAGCAATCTTGAGGGGAAAAAAACGGAGCTGGAGGAATCAGACTCGCTGACTTCAGACTATACTACAAAGCTACAGTAATCAAGACAATATGTTACTGGCCCAAAAACAGAGATATAGATCAATGGAACAGGATAGAAAGCCCAGAGATAAACCCATGCACCTATGGTCAACTAATCTATGACAAAGGAGGCAAGGATATACAATGGAGAAAAGACAGTCTCTTCAATAAGTGGTGCTGGCAAAACTGGACAGCCACATGTAAAAGAATGAAAGTAGAACATTCCCTAACACCATACACAAAAATAAACTCAAAATTGATTAAAGACCTAAATGTAAGACTGGACACTATGAAACTCTTAGAGGAAAACACAGGAAGAACATTCTTTGACATATATCACAGCAAGATCTTTTTTGACCCACCTCCTAGAGTAATGGAAAGAAGTGGATATTGAGCTCATGCAGCTCATATCAAAAAAATAAACAAACGAATCAAAAAATGGGCAGAAGACCTAAATAGACATTTCTCCAAAGAAGACATATAGATGGCCAAGAGGCACATGAAAAGCTGCTTAACATCACTAATTATTAGAGAAATGCAAATCAAAACTACAATGAGGTATCACCTCACGCTGGTTAGCATGGGTGTCATCAGAAAATCTACAAACAACAAATGCTGGAGAGGGTGTGGAGAAAAGGGAATCCTCTTGCACTGTTGGTGGGAACGTAAATTGATACAGCCACTATGGAGAACAGTATGGAGTTCCCTTAAAAAACTAAAAATAGAATTACCATGTGACCCAGCAATCCCACTACTGGGCATATACCCAGGGAAAACCATAATTCAAACAGACACATGCACCCCAATGTTCATTGCAGCACTATTTACAATAGCCAGGACATGGAAGCAACCTGAATACCCATCGACAGATGAATGGATAAACATGTGGTACATGTATACAATGGAATATTACCCAGCCATAAAAAGGAACAAAATTGGGTCATTTGTAGAGATGTGGATGGATCTAGAGACTGTCATACAGAGTGAAGTAAGTCAGAAAGAGAAACACAAATATTGTATATTAATGCATATATGTGGAATCTAGAAAAATGGTACAGATGAACCGGTTTGCAGGGCAGAAATAGAGACACAGATGTAGAGAAGAAATGTATGGACACCAAGGGGGGAAAGTGGTGGCGGGGCTGGGGGGGAGGAGGAGGAGGTGGTGGTGGTGGGATGAATTGGAAGATTGGGATTGACAAATATACACTAATATGTATACAGTAGATTAACTAATAAGAACCTGCCGTATAAAAATAAATCAATTTAATTTAATTTAATATAAAAAAAAAACCGTATGAGTGCAAATATGAGTAAATTTATAAGCAAGAAGACTATTATCCCTACTTTACAAGTGAAGCCAGTGCTCACAAGAAATACAGCAAAAGTCTGTAATCTTTCCCTCTCTTGGGGCAAGAGGAAAACTTACATTGGGCAGGAAAACTACTTGGTGTCCCAGACGGGGTAGTATGCTTCAGATTAATCTGCTTTAGGTATCTGTTCAAGAATTATTGAGTAAGGGTGGGCCACAATGCTAAGGAATGGTCTTATATCCCCCAGAGGATGCTGTCTTCTTCCACTAGTGTGGCAACAAGTTCTTTTACAATTACTTGATTGGAAATTTGATATAACTGGCACTATACTTCTATTTATTTTGGTTATATTTTAACAACCCTTACAGATTAGTATACTTGGCACTTGCCTGGTTTCCCCTCAAACCTCCTCTATCAGTGGTTCTCAAACCCTACATCAGAACTACCTGCAGAGCTTTCTAAATGTATACATGCCATTGGCCCACCCATGGGGATGCTGATTCGGGGTGGGGCAGGAGTGAGGCCCCAAGGATATATAGTTCTTAAAGCTTCACAGGTGATGTGACGCCCTACTAGGATTGAGAACCACCATCTACCGCCTTATTGATGGGTTTCTCTGATCCCCTAGTCTAACATTGTTTATATTGCTGCTCTAGCTACTTTCTAAAAGTATGTTTTGTTTTTTGTTTTTTACAGAAGACATAGATGAAAATCTCCTGTTTTGAATTAAGATTTGAAAGAA